>NC_057800.1:397386085-397420085 GCF_018294505.1 Triticum aestivum | reverse complement strand
CTTTGCCGATCCCTATTGTGGTTTTTCATCTAAGTATGTGGTGATTTTTTAGAAAAGGAAGTATGTGGTGATTAATAATGCAAAATTTTATTAGCTTCGATTCCATGGTATACGTAGTGGTATAAATAACTTGTGTTTCTTATACTAAAAAGTAATTCAGAATTTGTTTCTGTTTCAATTAGAGCCTTGATGCAGACAAGGATTGTGTGGTTGTACATATCGCTCGCTATGAGGCGGACGACCTGAATATACGCACTGGGAAAACAGAGTTCTTAGGCTGTTGGATCCTGGAAGCAATTTGCGGTTATACCAGTGAAGAGTTGTATTCCAGCCTAACTGTTGTCAGGCGTGTTGTCCAGGGTGTACTGAAGCACAAGAAGTTCAAAGCTACTCCTTCGTTTGTGAGGAATACTATTCTTGTCAAGCTTACGCAGGAAGATGAAGTGGCATGCCTCCACAAACAAGTTTATCAGTGGCAAGACCACAAGGTTGTCTTCATGAAGGTTCACAGGATTGAGCTGCTGCGGGACGTCCTCGATGATGTTTATGGCAAGGTCCGTCTTGTGTCCAGCCCAAATTAGATCGAGGCATGAAATAGTTGCCCCAGCTAGTGTTTAATAGTAGTTTGGATTGTGTCTAATTATCCGAACCTTGCCTGTTATCGACCCCTCTGGGGCTAGTACTCTGTTTGAATCCGTCTATGGGAACTGCTGCTACTTTTGTGTGCCCGTGAATCATGTGAGAACCATCATAATTGCTGCCGAAACAGATGCGTCCTCACTAGTTTTTTCATGAATATGGCATGGTAAGACATAAGTTGTCACGGTTTATCATACGAGCAGTGTGTGTTTTGATGAAATAGAGCACTCGTTCGAGAACCGTGCACCGACGTATACATAAGTTGTCGGAGTAATGGGCCACGGTAGGCCAACCCGAGTCCCAAAACCTTTCAAGACATCGGGGCAGGCTGCGCCCCTCAAGACCCCAGGGCGAAGAGCCGTCTCCTGAGGAGTCGACGGCAGGGCGGCCGACTGCCCGCTCATGGCCGAGTTCCAGAGACGACTTCCAGAGAAGCCGGCTTTGGGGAGTCGGCCGGCGACTCCAGCAAACCCATGACCTCATCAAAGGGGACGGGGCAGAGGCGTGGCTACAGTGAAGCCCACTCCCACCCCTTACCAAAGGCAGGCATGGCCACAGCACGCCGTACCCGAGAAGATCTCTGTGCGGCATGGCACTGTTGCCCGGCTGGCCTTGACATCAGCACCATAGTACCAAGTCCTGCGCCCATGATGGCTTGTCTGTACGGCCTGGAGGCAGCGGGGCCCACCAGTCAGCGAGACCTCGGGAGACGGCGGGAGAACCGCCAGTCGGACCCGTCGGGAGTCGGCCTGGGGGAGTCGGCCGAGGCCTCCCCCGGGGCCCACGTGCCATTAATCAAGATGAGATGGGGAGTGGCCACAGTGATCGCCCGCCAGGCGGCGGGGCTGTTGCCACGACCCCATGACCAAGCCTGCGTCATCTGAAGCACGACTACAGTAATCAGTGACCGGCAAGACCCGCCCGCGGCGGACGCGGCCTGTCGGCTCCGTACCAGACTAGTCGGCGGGGCCCACCAGTCGGCAGAGAAGTCGGAGGTCAGAGGCACTGACGGCTGGGCCCGCGCCCAGTCGAATTACCATTGTACCCCTGGGGGGTAGGCCTATATAAACCCCCAGGGCACCCATGCAAGGGGTTGGATCCCAGTAGTTCTAGACCATACCAGATAGAAGGAGAGAGCTAGCCTTGCCCTCTTCTACCACCAGAAACAGCTCAAGGAGCCACCGTGTAAACACTTGGCCATAGTGATCATGCGGAGACCCCGCAGAGCAGCAGTAGGGGTATTATCTCCCCGGAGAGCCCCGAAGCTGGGTAAGATTCGCCGGCGTGCATGTCTTTGCCTCATCCCGTTTCCAGGCACCGGCGACGTTCTACTCGCCCCCACCATGATAAGCCATCCATTGGCATATGTCGCACCAAACCCCCGACATTTGGCGCCCACCGTGGGGCTTGGTGCCCCGCCGTCTGGAGATCTGTTCTGGACGGGAACCCTTTTCCTCCCTGGCGAGCGCAGCCAGCCAGTCACGCCAGGCGAAGTTTGCATCGACGCGCTGCATGGCGTTGAGATCGCCTGCGCAGCCAGCTCCTTGGCCGAACTTGTCGGCGAGGTCCGCCTCTCCGACGAACCTGCGTCCGACGCAAGCGCGGGCGGCCCCGAAAACCTCCTCACGGGCCTCCTCGATCAACTCCACGTTTCCGGCGAGCCTGCCGTAGACTTGGAGTCCGTAGGCTCCACCGACTCGATGCTGGTCGACTCTGACACCGCGTTGATCGATGCGTTCCCCACCAACATGGTGGTCTACGACGAACCTCTCCCCCACGCAGAGAGCGACGGAAGCACCATCACTGAGGTGCTAGTCATCAGTCATGACGAGTTCCCCAGCGGAGGAGCGCCCGACTCACTTGGCGCAGCGCTGCAAGACCTGACTGCGCCCATTCCGGAAGATGCTGACGCGGAGACGTTAGAAGCGCGACACCTTCAGCTCGTTGAAGGCGCGAAGAAGCTGGCCAGGATGAGACGCTTGTCAGAAGCTTACCAGCGGGAGATGGATCGCGCCGTTAGCGGCTCGCCGGCCCCGGCGGGGCCCAGCCACCTTGGCGCGGTCCAGCAGCACAGCGTAGCTATCACCATCCTGTTTGGGGCTAGCCGCCCCATGTACGCTACACCGGTGGAGAACACCCGAGCCGCCCAGGCAGTGACGGATGAGCTGGACAATTTCGAGGGCAAAGAACGCCGCCTCATGATGGAGCGAGTCCAGCGGCTCCTCGACGCGGCCGCCGCACAGAACGAGGCCGGCTGCCGCATGGAGGCACCGCAGGGCCAAACGACGACCCGCACCGAGATCAAGGCGCGACGTCTCGGACGCCGACTGGCGGCGCCCGAGGAAGAAAGGACAAGGAGCCGGCTGTTAGCCACAGTCGGACTCGCATTACCATAGAGTGTGACCGAGATGGCCGCCCGAGAGCAATGGAACGACGGGACGACTGTCCGCCTCCCCCTCCCGCAAGGAGAGGCGAGTCTCGCCGCCTGTTGACCATCCGACTCTCGGTGACCGCCTTGGCTGCCGAGAGGGAGTTGGAGAGAATGACGCCCGCCACCGGATCGACCGACTTCACCGGTCCCTGGCGCTAGAAGAAGAAGACGAGCTGGGTCCGCCTTGTTTCGGGCGCCGCATTCGGGACGAGCCCTTTCCCAGAGGGTTCACGCTCCCAAGAGACACGCCCAAGTATACCGGCTCCGTGAAGCCAGAAGACTGGCTAGTCGACTATTCCACGGGTGTCAGCATAGCAAACGGCAACAAGCGTGTCGCCGTAAAGTACGTTCCGCTCATGCTCCAGGGCACGGCCCGGACATGGCTGAACAGCCTAAAGCCCCGCAGCATCAACAGCTGGGTCGACTTCACTGAAGCATTCGTCTGCAACTTCACCAGCATGTACAAGCGTCCTCCCAAGCCTCGTCAGCTCTCCTTGTGCGTGCAAGGTCCTGACGAGTCGACTCGCGACTACCTCACGCGTTGGGCTGAGCTCCGGAACTCCTGCGAGGGCGTGCACGAGGTGCAGGCCATCGAGTACTTCACAGCCGGGTGCCGAGAAGGCACCCTTCTCAAGCACAAGCTCCTCTGCGACGAGCCAGAAACCCTCGACGAGCTGTTGATCATAGCGGATAAGTACGCCACAGCCGGCTCCTCCATGAAGGCGGAAATTCAAATCAGCACGACTGGCAAAGTAGCTCCTCAGGCTCCAAGAACTCCGGCGGCAGATGCCAGCCGGCGACAACAGCAGGGCGACAACAAGCGCAAGGCCCCGCAGCCGGCTTCCGACAGCCGGTAGGTCGCGACCATTGAAGCCCAGCAGCTAGAAGAGCAGCCTCCGCCCAAGCGACAGAAAGGCGGCAAGCCGAACTGGTTGCCGGCCTTCTCCTATGAGCAGACCTTGGATGTACCTTGCAAGTTCCGCAGCGGCGCGTAGCCGTCGAATCACACCACCCGGAAGTGCCACTGGCTCACCAGGATTGCCAAGGGAGACGACCTCCTGCCACCCCCACCTGCTGGGCAGCCACCTCCGCCTCCGCCCCGGCAGCCAGCAGTCAAGCCAGTCGGCGTAGTACAAGACGAATACCCTGAAGAGCATGGAGCTTATGTGGTGTTCACCAGTGTGGCTGATGATTGACGCAGCAGGCGGCTGCAGCGACAGGAGGTGAACGCAGTAGCCTCAGAGACGCAAGAGTTCATGCACTGGTCTGAGAAGCCCATCAGCTGGAGCAGGGCTGACCACCCAGAAGTGATGCCGAGTCCGGGCTCCTACGCCTTGGTCCTGGACGCCACTTTTGCCACGGACAAATGGGCCGCGCGTTTCTCACGAGTTCTAATAGACGGGGGCAGCAGCATCAATATCCTGTACAAGGACACCATGGAGAAGTTAGGAATCAAGCAAAGACAGCTTCAGAACAGCCGGACTGTGTTCCACGGCATTGTTCCTGGGCTTTCCTGCTCACCAATCGGCAAGATCCTGATTGACGTCCTCTTTGGGGACAAAGATCACTTCCGAAGAGAGTCTGTTTGGTTTGAGGTGGCGGACCTTGAGAGCCCATACCATGCGCTACTCGGCCAACCCGCCTTGGCCAAGTTCATGGCGGTCCCCCACTACGTCTACCTCAAGATGAAGATGCCCAGTTCCAGGGGAATTCTGACTGTGGCTGGCGACTACCGGAAGTCGTCCGCTTGCGTGGCCGAGAGCAGTCGGCTGGCCGAGTCCCTGGTGATCGTAGCCGAGAAGCGACTCCTTGAACGAGTTGTGGCGATGGCCGGCAAGCAGCCAGAGATATCGCCCGACCCAAAGGAGTCGGAAGCCGAAGGTTCGTTCAAGCAGGCCAAAGAGACAAAGAAGATACCCTTGGATCTGGAGCACCCAGAGAGGTACGCCGTCGTAGGTGCAAACCTCGACAGCAAATAGGAAGGCAAGCTCGTCGATTTCCTCCGTGAGAATCGGGACATCTTCGCATGGTCTGCCAAAGACATGCCAGGTGTACCGACGGATTTCGCCGAGCACAAGTTACATGTCCGATCTGATGCAAAGCCAGTCAGGCAGCCCCTGCGCCGCTTATCAGAAGAAAAGAGAAGAGTTGTCGGAGAAGAGATAGCCCGACTACTAGCAGCCGGCTTCATTATGGAAGTTTTCTTCCCGGAGTGGCTGGCAAATCCGGTACTGGTGCTAAAGAAGAACAAGCAATGGCGAATGTGTATTGACTACACAAGCCTCAACAAGGCCTGCCCCAAGGACCCATTTCCTCTACCAAGAATTGACCAGGTGATAGACTCCACAGCTGGATGCGAGTTGTTGAGTTTCTTGGATGCATACTCAGGATATCACCAGATCAAGCTGAACCCGGCTGACAGATTGAGGACCGCCTTCATCACGCCGTTTGGAGCATTCTGCTACCTCACCATGACATTCGGCTTAAGGAATGCTGGCGCCACCTTTCAGCGTTGCATGCAGAAGTGCCTCCTCAAGCAGCTCGGCAGGAACGCCCACGTCTACGTAGATGACGTGGTGGTGAAGACGGAAAAGCGTGGAACACTGTTGGAAGACCTCAAGGAGACCTTTGAGAACCTGCGCCAATTCTAGATCCAGCTCAACCCCGAGAAGTGTGTCTTCGGAGTACCAGTCGGCCAGCTGCTAGGTTTCCTGGTCTCTGAACGCGGCATAGAATGTAACCCAGTAAAAATCAAGGCCATCGAGAGAATGGAGGTACCCAGCCGACTGTTGGATGTGCAAAAGTTCACCGGCTGCTTAGCATCCATCAGCCGATTCATCAGTCAGCTGGGCGAGAAAGCTCTCCCCTTATACCAACTCATGAAGAAGACCACTTTTTTTGAGTGGAACCATAAGGCGGACGAAGCTTTTCACCAGTTGAAGAACATGCTGACTACTCCACCCGTCCTGGCGGCTCCGACTCCCAAGGAACCTATGCTCTTGTACATCGCCGCCACCAGCCGAGTAGTTAGCACAGTCATTGTAGTAGAGCGCAAGGAGGAAGGCAAGGCGCTACCTGTCCAGAGACCAGCATATTACCTGAGCGAGGTATTGTCGACCTCCAAGCAGAACTACCCCCACTACCAGAAGATGTGCTATGGCGTACACTTTGCTGCCAAGAAATTGAAGCCTTATTTTCAAGAGCATCCAATCACGGTGGTCTGCACGGCTCCACTTGCCGAGATCATCGGTAGCCGAGATGCTTCTGGTCGAGTGGCCAAGTGGGCCATAGAGCTGGCTCCTTACACCATCTACTACCAGCCCCGCACCGCTATCAAATCACAAGCACTGGCCGACTTCCTCGTCGACTGGGCCGAGACCCAGTACCTGCCTCCAGTGCCTGACTCCACCCATTGGCGGATGCACTTCGACGGCTCCAAGATGCGCACCGGCTTGGGAGCCGGCGTCGTCCTCACCTCTCCAAAAGGCAACAAGCTCAAATATGCACTGCAAATACATTTTGCCGCCTCTAACAACGTTGCCGAGTACGAGGCGCTCATTCACGGGCTCCGGCTTGCCAAAGAACTTGGCATCCACCGGATCTTGTGTTATGGCGACTCGGACTTAGTGGTCCAGCAGTCATCTGGCGACTAGGACGCAAAAGACACAAACATGCGAGCTACCGTTTCCTCGTGCAGCAACTCAGCAGGTATTTCGAAGGGTGCGAGTTCCTCCATGTGCCAAGAAACGACAACGGCCAAGCAGACGCCTTGGCACGAATCGGCTCTACCCGCCAAGTAATACCATCTGGCATCGCCCTTCAACGCCTCCTCAAGCCGTCTGTCAAGCCTTCACCAGAATCAGACTCCATTTTTGTGCCGGCTCCTCCTGAAGACGGCGGATCCGACTCCAGACCTCCGGCATACGGAACGTGGACTTTGGCGGATGACTCCAAAGCCGCCACAGTCGAGCCCGGCCCGGGGACTGCGGTGGCGGACTCAAAGATTCCAGAACTCGGCCCAAGGACAGCGCCGGTCGGCCTGGAGACTTCATCAACCCAGCAAGCGGCTGTTGACTCCAGCCTGCCGCCTCCCAGCCCAGCCGCCCTCGTCCAAGTCGCAGTTCTGGTAGTCGAAGAAATAGCAGCACCCTCATGGGCCCAGCCCATCCTCAAATTCCTGGTGAACAAAGAGCTACCAACTGATGGGACCTCAGCTCGGCAAGTACAACGCCGGGCGGCAGCCTATACCATAATCAACAGAGAGCTGGTCCGGCGCAGCGTCACTAGTGTGTACCAGCGCTGCATAGAGCCAGAGCAAGGCCAGGCGATTCTCAAAGACATCCATCAAGGCGAATGCGGCTACCATGCGGCTTCAAGAGCACTCGTCGCCAAAGCCTTTCGGCACGGTTTCTTCTGGCCGACTGCCTTGGAAGAGTCCAAGGAGTTGGTCCAAAAATGCAAAGGGTGCCAGAAGTTCAGCTCCAAGCCACACGAGCCGGCTTCTGCGCTCAAGACCATCCCCATTGCCTGGCCTTTCGCAGTTTGGGGTCTAGACATGGTGGGATCATTCAAGACAGCACGAGGTGGTTTAACTCACCTACTTGTCGCAGTGGACAAGTTCACCAAGTGGGTGGAAGTGAAGCCAATTAAGAAACTGAAGGGTCCAACTGCCGTGACCTTCATCACCGATATCACAATTCGGTACGGCGTACCACACAGCATCATCACCGACAACGACACAAATTTTGCCAAAGACGCCTTGGCCCATTTCTGCGCAACACAGGGCATCCGACTGGACCTAGCGTCCGTCGCCCATCCGTAGTCAAACGGCCAAGTGGAGCAAGCAAACGGCCTCATCCTGTCCGACATCAAGCCTCGGTTGATCGAGCCTCTGGAGCGCTCGGCTGGCCGCTGGCTCGACGAGCTGCCAGCCGTCCTCTAGAGTCTGCGCACAACTCCAAAGAAGTCAACCGGCTTCACGCCCTTCTTCCTCGTCTACGGTGCCGAAGCCGTCATCCCAACGGACATAGAGTTTGACTCCCCACGAGTCACCATGTACACCAAGGAGGAAGCAGAAGAAGCACGACAAGACGGTGTCGATCTGCTGGAAGAGGGCCGGCTGTTGGCACTCAGCTGGTCCAGCATCTACCAGCAGAGCCTGCGCCGATACCACAACAGGAAGGTCAGGCCAAGATCTTTCCAAGAAGGCGACCTTGTGCTCCGGCTGATCAAGCGAACAGCCGGCCAGCACAAGCTGTCGGCGCCTTGGGAAGGCCCTTTCATCATCAGCAAAGTACTGGGCAACGATTCCTACTACCTGATCGACGCTCAGAAGCCCTGAGCATGCAAGAGGGACGACTCCGGCAAGGAGACAGACTGGCCATGGAATGCAAATCTCCTTCGAAGATTTTACAGTTGACGCGGTATGTACCACGCTACCTTTTGTATTAAAGTACCAAGACTTCGGGCCCCCCAAGACGAGCTCGGGGACTGCCCTCTTTTGTCTGTATGATAAAAATTATGCCTACAAGTATGTTACTCTTTGTCATGCCGCATGGCACCGGGCTCGACAAGTCGGCCCGGGGACTTGCCGCCTTGCACTATGAAATGCTTCCTGAAGCCGGACAAGTAGTGTGTAACACCTAAACCATCTTCTGTCAGATGCCGCAGCTTGCAGAGCGACTATATGGTGGGCAGAGGTAAGGTAGAATGGGTGTTCGCATGAAAAATGGCTAAGGACTCAAAGCGTAAAACATAGCTCAAGACGGCTTCCAGCCTTTCTCGCAAACTGACTCTCGGACAGTCGGATTGTCGTCTTCTATCCAACTTGCTCAAACAATCTTGAAATCGGCTAAGTACTTGCTTTCCCAAAGTAGCCTAGCACTTGATCTAGCAACAGTCCGCAGAGCGGCTGTCCGATTGGCAAGGCAGGCAACTAAGAGAAAGCGGCAAAGGAAAAAGCCAAAATAACAATGAGCAAGAAAAGATATATATATATATATATATATATATATATATATATATTTACATAACATAGGCCCTTGGCCGAATTGTCGAGTAGAGGTTCAAAATACACCCCGCAGGTGGAATTGTGCGAATTAACAAGTTCTTCAAAGACTACTGAAGCAGATAAAATAAAAGATACAGCTGCAGCTCAGGAGGCAGCAGACGGATTCGGAGGGTCGGAAGAGGCGCCAGCGTCAGGTGTCGGGGCAGCCGGCTGGCTAGTCTCGGCTTGATCACCGCCGGCGCCAGTCGACTCAGTCGCATGCGGCTCGTTGCTGGAGGCGCGGTCGGGCTGAGGCTGGCCGTCTGCTCTGCCTTCTGGTGCCTCCGCCTCGCCCCCATCCTCCGCCTCGTCCTCCTCCTCGATGCTGGAGCCAATCACCTCCGCCGAGTCTTCGCCGTAGTTTGGGTTCATCCCAAACCACTCCGGCGGTACCTCCTCGCCGTCTTCAGACCGCTCGGGGACGAAGATGCTGGTGTCGGTGTACTCAGCGATCGTCGCAACATGTTTGACGAGGGCATCTTCCGTAGCCGCCAGCTCCGGCTCAGCCTCCGACCGAAGCGTGGCCAACTGGTCTAGATCCAGCCCCGGGTACCACGCCTTGACGAACTCCAAGGCCCAGCACGCTCCAGCCCGGGCCGAAGAGCCCTTCCAGGCCTCAAGACGACCAGCCGCGACCTCCAGCCAGTTGGCCGTCAGGCTGGGGGTGCGCGGAGCCTGCATATTCGGCCAGAGGGCGGCAATCGCCAGGGCACTGATGCGCTGGAGCCGGCGCAGCATCTGGTGAGCCGGCCAGAGGCGAGCCTCGATGCTCAGGATGTGCTCGTCAAGAGTTCGGGGGGCATCGGCGGCGATCTCTGTGCCCTCCGCCCTCCGACCTTCACGGTCAGCCTCGATGGCTTGGATGGTGGCCTGCGACTGCCCAGGGAAGAAGTCTGCACATACACGAAGAAACGAAGAAGCAAGTCAAAACCAAGGAGTCGGCACGATCTAAGTCGGCAACTCGAAGAAAGAAAATAAAGAGGCTCACCATCAACGATGTCTTCAATCTCGTGGAAGCCGGAAGATAGCATCGCCTCCTTGTCAGACCAGGAGGAGCGCTCGCTCGCGAACTCGGCCAAGATGGCGGTTTCCGTGTCCTCCGCCTCCCTCTGCGACTTCACAAGCAGCTCCTTCTGCTCTGCCAACTGAGTGGCCAGCAGATCGCGCTCTGTGGCGAGCTTGCTGCACTCCTCCCCTTTGGCGCGCAGGGCGGAGTTGGCTTCGCTCAGCTGCTGTTGAAGAGCAGCGTTGCCTCCTGAAGGAAAGGAAGAAAGACAACAGTCGTCAATAAAGTAGGTCGCCGGGGAGATCTGGCCCGGCTGCACAGCAGCCGGCCCGAATCTCAGGGACTACAGCCCGCGGGTGCGCTAGCGCGCCCCCGCAGAGAAAAAAAGGGGGACTTACTCCGGCTCTCCGCCAAGTCGGCGGTCCGCTTGCCCAGCTCTTCAACGTTACAGTTGAAGGCAGTGACGCGGAGGTTGTGGTAATCCCGCGACAAGCATTTCAGACAAAGTTAGTACCCAGAAGTTCATCAATTGGATTTCCGGGCCGCCTGCTCAGCAGCCAGCCCAAAACTCGGGGACTACACCCAGTGGGTGCGCTGGCGCGCCCCCACAGAGAGGAGTAAGAAAACAAAGACCAAAGGAAAAAAACTTACCCGGACGGCTACCCGCGACGCTAGGAACGCCTTGGTGCAACTCTGGAGAGCGTCGCCCTCAGCACGGAGCTTCGCCTGGACGTCCAGGAGCGCCCGGTTCAGCGGCCCTGTGCCGCCTCCTCGCACCCACCCAACAGGTGCGGCGCTCGTCGCTTCGGCGTCTGGGGTCGCCGAGCTGGCGGTGCCGGCTTCTAGGGGGCGGGGTGCCGAAGTCGCCTTCTCCAGACAACGGTGCATTGGCGAGCCGACTTGGAGGAGTAGCCTCGCCACGGTCTCGTCTTCGGTCGGCGGCACCGGAGGGTCCGCTGGCTACTCACCTTGCGCGCCTTCAGACGGCGGCGGAGGCGGCGGCAGAACGTGCGCGTCCGGAGTAGAGGGGTCGCCGCCTTCCCTCTCCTCGACGAGGTTCTCCCCGCTGGCTTCTCTAGTTGGCCCCGTGAACTCCGGAGGCGGCGGCGCAGAGTTCAGCGGGGTGACAAGCAAGGCCGACTGGCGGCGTGCGGCTTCCTCAGCCTGCTGCTTCGCCGCGGCGGCGGCTTCGGCCTCCGCTAGTTTTTTCTTAGCGGAGGCCTCCGCCCTGTCGGCCTCCGCCTTCTCTAGGCGGAGGGCCTCTTCCTCGTTGCGCCTCTCCTGCGCATTCCGCTCCGTCCCCTCCCGAAGGTCAGCAGCGGGGTCAATCCGCCGAGTGGTGGCGGACGTCTCCGCTGACCCCATGACGGAGGCGGCGGCGACCCGCTCAAGAGAGAGGGGAGCCCTGAAGAAAGAGGGGCAAGCAGAGACTCAGACAAATCACGGAGAAAGAATAAAACTTTGAAGACAGAATACTTACGCGGAGACCAACGGCGGTTTCTTCACTTCCTTACGGAAGCGGATGGCCTTCGCGGCTGCCTCGTCCCGCTGGGTCGCCGCAGCCGACCCCTTGGGCTTCTTCGGCCGACTGCCAAACAAGGTCGGCATGGCCCTGTGCTTCTTCCCGCCACCTGGAGCGCCCGGCGCGGCAGAAGAACCCACGCCAGGATGGTTAGCTCCTGGCCGATGGCGAGGGGCAACTTCTCCCTCGGCGCTGTCTTCAGGCCAGTCGTAGAAGGTAGCTGAAGGCCTGAAGTCGCCTGCTGTCCCTCCTCCTCCCTCGGCATCATCTTCCAGAGCCGCCGCCCCCAGATCGGGGTCGTCGATGTCGCTCTCCGCCCGGTCAGCGAGGAACTCACGGGCCGGCCCCGAGGTGCCGGCTGGTGGATGAAGAAGGGGATTCTAACCAAAGCCGACTGGTCAAAACAAAACTCAGCAAGAAGAAGACAATCTAAAGAAAGAGAAAAAAGGCGACTCACCACGGGTGGGGGGTTGGCGCGGGAGTACGGCTCCTTGCCGAATCGCCAGTCCTCCAGGAGCCTGCTGTCCGAGAGGTAGTTCACCATGAAGGCCACCTCTTCGTGAGGCATGTCCTTGGTGCACATCCGACTCAGGTCGCAGTGCCCGCTCATCTGGCATACCATGTGAGGGCGGCCTTGGAGTGGGAGAACTCGGCGCGAGACGAAGGCGGCCAGCAGGTCTGGACCAGTCAGACCCTCCAACTGCGTTAGCACTCGGAGTCACGTGATGGCGTCATCTCCCACAGGCGTCAGTGACCTGGCCCGGTACGACCAGTTGGGCAGTCTCCCAGCCGGCGGGCTGGCTTCGAAAGCCAGCAGATTGACCCAGTCACCCCTTGTGGCGACATTCCTGACGTAGAAGTAGGATCTCTGCCACATCTTCACCGACTTTATCAGCGAGATGGAGGGGAAGGGGTTGTCGGCTCCTGACCTTCGCACGGCGATGAAGGATCTCTCCACTAACAGTGCGTCAGGATCTCTCCACTAACAGTGCAAAAAGCACCTTCCTACGTAATTCTGGGTTGGTTGTCAAGGTAACCTCGTCCAAATCGCCTACTGAACAAAATCTTCCTGCTAGACAGAGTGATATATCTGTGCTCCAGACACAAGTCCAATCCCTAATGGACGTTGTTTCGGAAACAAGAATAGTTGTTGAGAAATGTCGTCAAGATATGAATGGTTTTGAAACCAGACTATCA
The DNA here is from genome assembly GCF_018294505.1 of Triticum aestivum. Taxonomy (NCBI): domain Eukaryota; kingdom Viridiplantae; phylum Streptophyta; class Magnoliopsida; order Poales; family Poaceae; genus Triticum; species Triticum aestivum. The sequence goes on along the minus strand of NC_057800.1, from coordinate 397,407,241 downwards.
GACATTCGCTTCGTTGTTCAAGAGCAATGGCAGAAAAAAGGTGGAGATCGTGCTACTCCATCAGATTCTACAGCCTGAAACATTAGCACTCAGGTCAAATGATCTGTGCTTCTATACATCTGATGGTGCTTTTATCTGGAAGGACTGTAAACTTTATGCCAACAGGCCTTTTGTTGTATGGTTGGAATTTATTTTGTTGTGATACAACATTTATGATGCTGCCTCAGGCTGTAGTAACTACGATGCTATTTTTGTATAGTGTAGGTTTATCTTAGTAATGTAACCGGCCGAAAGCTTCGAAAGAGCCCAACAAGCCAACATTCGTTGGGCCCATTCCAATTGGGCTAAAAACGATTACGAGCCGAAATTGGCATGTAGCCCACTAAAAATATCTGGGCCTAAATCATCATAAGCTTTCATATTTTTCTGGTAGGCCTGCGCCCATAGTGGGCCTTTAACAGGCCTAAACATAATCTGGGCCCTCAAGTAAAAATAGGCCGTTTACAGGTGTAAATATCTCGAGCCCATAAAATACATGGGCCTTTAATAGACCGAAAGTGAGATTGGGCCCTGATTGTGCCAAATAACCCACTGGACTTTAACAGGCCGAAATTCGGACGGGCCGTAAATGCGCCGACCTAATACACAGGCCTTTAACAGGCCGGAACTTCGGTCGGGCTAGATTATTGTCATTTCTATATGGGCTGTTAATGGTCCCGATATGACGTTGGGCCACATATGGCCCATGGTTTACGTACGGCTTTAACAGGCCAAAAATGACAACAGGCCGAAAGTGGCCCAAAGCTATAGTGGGCCTCTAACAGGCTGAATGTCAGACATGGCCGAATATGACCCAAATCCTTCACGGTCATTTATGGGCCGAAAGTTTTGATGGCCTGCAAATGGGCCCAAATGAAGCCGAACCTTTAACAGACTGGAAATACACCGGGCCGTAATTCGGCCCAATTACTTAGCGGACTGTTAACGGGCCAGAAGTGACCATGGGCTGCGTTGATGACAAGTTTAGGACAGGCCGTTGACGGGCCAATTTGACAGAGAATGTTGGGCCTTTAGCTGGGCTGGCCCATTATGGTCGGCAGAATCTTGTGGGCCTTTAGCTGGCCCGGCCCATTATGGTCCGCAAAATCTTGTGGGACTTTAGCTAGGCCGGCCCATTATGGTCTGCAAAATCGTGTGAGCCTTTAGCTAGGCCGGCCCATTATGGTCCGCTAAATTTTGTGGGCCTTTAGCTGGGCTGGCCCATTATGGCCCGCTAAATCTTATGGGCCTTCGGTTGGGCCAGCCCATTTAATCTTTGTGGGCCACTTTTGGGCCGGTCCATGTGTCAACATATCATAGGCCCATCTCGCCCGTTGGATCCGTTAGCTATTAACGAGAATGTTGGAGAATTTTACACGTGGAAAATCGGCATTGGTCGTGGCTGTTAACGGGTTATCGGATCCAAAATCCGACCCGATAGCTTAACGGCGTTCCGTTGTGGTGGATGCCACGTGTCAGTCACCCTTGACGAAAGCACTTCTGTGACGCGCGATTTATCGTCATGAAAGTGGACACTTCCGTGATGATAATTTTGGCAATGTCATGGAACACTTCTACGACAACACAGGTATGACTATCTTGATTCTGTCATAAATTTGTCATGGATGTACATGCATGACAGAAAACGCGACCTACTGTGACAAATTCGTATCATCACGGAAGTGTATTTTTTTGTAGTGATGCCTCAGAGTCTCAGGAGTGCCGGCCTCAGGCCCTGGGGCTCCCTCCCACGCCTAGTGGACAGCACTTAGCTTCGCGCTGGCGAGAAGACTTGAAGACTAGATTAGGTTCCGGACGCGGCTTTTCATTTGCTTTCCGTAGTTGACTCACTTTCCCTTAATGAGAGTTTGCCTTTGGCGTTCCTTGCCGATTTGATTCCCTCGCCTCTCACTGCATTTTTTCCGGCTTGAATTTGTGCGTGTTCTCTCTCTCGCATGCCTCACGAGGGGGCTAGGCAGGTGCCCTCGCGAGCATTTTTTTCTCCTTTCTGCCTTCTCGTGAGCCACCCTCATTCGAGCCCAAAAGCTGGCACACCTCTCCTAGTCAGTGCCCCTCGGGTACCGCGATACGAAGCGCTACGTCAGGGCCAGGATGAACGGCAAATCTTTTAACACACTTCCTAATGAGTTTTTCGCAGTTCCTGAGAGAATGCAGGCCACCAAGACATGATGGATGCTGGGAAATAAATGCATCACGACGAAGAGGACGTCCTGAGTATACCAGGTTAAGTTATCATTGTGCAAAATAACGACACAGCACGAGAACAACACGCATACTGATATAACCAAGGAACCATAGTTCGATACATGCCCCCTAGGCCCATGCTGGTTTCATTCTTGATGCAGGAAAAGAGCAAAACAAAAGTAGCGTTGCGGCGATCCGCGAAGACAGGCACCTAGCACTACCCCGAGCCTAGCCAGATCTTTCCTCACGCTTCACAGAGGTGCGGCGATGAGATGACCCACTACCGCCTTCAAAACGGGCGTGGCGGCTGGTCATAGCCGCCACTGCTGGAGCTGTTTGTTGGAAATATGCCCTAGAGGCAATAATAAAAGTATTATTATATTTCAATGTTCATGATAAATGTCTTTTATTCATGCTATAACTGTATTATCCGGAAATCGTAATACACGTGTGAATACTTAGACCACAATATGTCCCTGGTGAGCCTCTAGTTGACTAGCTCGTTGTGATCAACAGATAGTCATGGTTTCCTGACTATGGACATTGGATGTCGTTGATAACGGGATCACATCATTAGGAGAATGATGTGATGGACAAGACCCAATCCTAAGCATAGCATAAAAGATCGTGTAGTTCGTTTTGCTAGAGCTTTGCCAGTGTCAAGTATCTCTTCCTTCGACCATGAGATCGTGTAACTCCCGGATACCGTAAGAGTGCCTTGGGTGTATCAAACGTCACAACGTAACTGGGTGACTATAAAGGTGCATTACAGGTATCTCCGAAAGTAGCTGTTGGGTTGACACGGATCGAGACTGGGATTTGTCACTCCGTATGACGGAGAGGTATCTCTGGGCCCACTCGGTAATGCATCATCATTATGAGCTCAATGTGACCAAGGTGTTGGACACGGGATCATGCATTACGGTACGAGTAAAGTGACTTGCCGGTAACGAGACTGAACAAGGTATTGGGATACCGACGATCGAGTCTCGGGCAAGTAACGTACCGATTGACAAAGGGAATTGCATACAGGGTTTGATCGAATCCTCGACATCGTGGTTCATCCGATGACAACATCGAGGAGCATGTGGGAGCCATCATGGGTATCCAGATCCCGCTGTTGGTTATTGACTGAGAGCGTCTCGGTAATGTCTGCATGTCTCCCGAACCCATAGGGTCTACACACTTAAGGTTCGGTGACGCTAGGGTTATTAGGAAGACTAGTATGTGACTACCGAATGTTGTTCGGAGTCCCGGATGGGATCCTGGACGTCACGAGGAGATCCGGAAGGGTCCGGAGGTAAAGATTTATATATGGGAAGTTGTCAAACGGACACCGGGAAGTTTCGGGGTCATACCGGTATTGTACCGGGGCCACCGGAAGGGTTCCGGGGGTCCACCGGGAGGGGCCACCCCTCCCGGGGGGCCACATGGGCTGCGTGGGGCAGGGAGCCAGCCCCTGGTGGGCTGGACGCACCCCCCTCCCTTGGGCCCATGCGCCTAGGGTTGAGCGGGAACCCTAGAGGGGGCGCCCCCCTTGGCTTGGGGGGCAAGCCACCCTCTCCCCTCTCCCCTAGGCCGCCGCACCCCCCCTAGATGGGTTCTAGGGGGCCGGCCCCCTTCTCCCTTCCCCCTATAAATAGAGGGGTGAGGGGAGGGCAGCCGCACCACCCTCCAAGGCGCAGCCCTCCCCTCCCCAACACCTCTCCTCCTCCGTTGTGTGCTTGGCGAAGCCCTGTCGGAGTACTGCCTCTCCAGCATCACCACGCCGTCGTGCTGCCGGTGGAGCTGTCTTCCTCAACCTCTCCTTCCCCTTGCTGGATCAAGAAGGAGGAGACGTCTCCCGTCCCGTACGTGTGTTGAACGCGGAGGTGTTGTCCGTTCAGCACTTGGTCATCGGTGATTCGAATCATGTCGAGTACGACTACATCATCACCTTGCAAGCTTCCGCACGCGATCTACAAGTGGTATGTAGATGCAAACTCTCTCCCTTGACTCGTTGCTTAGATGAACTCATAGATGGATCTTGGTGAAACCGTAGGAAAATTTTTAATTTTCTGCAACGTTCCCCAACACTGTTGCCGGAGGAAGAGTCGCCGTAGCTGGACGAGACACGATCGCCGCGGAGGGCAGGCTCGCCCTCGTCCTCGTCGCGACCTTCCCCAAGGCCGAGTACCTCCTCACTGTCGTTCGCCTCGGGGCAGCACCCGACGCGACGACCTTCTTCCCCAAACACCCTCGCATAAAGGGTTGATCCACCATCGTACCTGAAGTGGAGGGTGCACCGCCTGCCCAGGCCGCGCGCGCGGGCGGATGTCGGCCAGCCGCGGGCCAGGGCTATGGTGCCCGCGGCGGAAGTCTCGACCGCAACCCAAGAGGCCTTGCTGCAGTAGCCATCCGCTTGCAGCCAGAGTCCACCTGGACCAGAGGCCGGCACTTTGCCGGCAAAGAAGCACGGAAGTTGGAGCCAGTTGCCGGCTGGGTTCTCCGACTAGATGACGAACTCCGGCGACACCTCCGCCGTGTGGAAGCACGGACGATGAGGCCGCGCCACCATGGCATGCCTCCCTCATCAAATGGACCGCCATGGCTGGAATGACCCACTCCACGTGCTATGGCGCCGTCTCGACAATGGGCCATGGCGGGGGTCATGGCATGCTTGCGCGGGCGGCCACGGCCGCGCTTGGGCGCCGGGGAGCCGGGTCCCTCGCGAGGGGCCTTCCCCTTCTCGGCGGCAGAGAACTTCCTACGTGGTGCCATGGGTGTCAATTCAAGTGATGGAGCGAGGAGAAAGGAGCAAGCAAGCAAGGAAGAGATGGGCAACGGGGGCTCCGCCCCCTCCCCATTTAGAGCAAGAAAAGGCCAACTGGCGTCTCCCATGATCGCAGGTAATGACGATTTTCCTTGCATGTCGCAGGGAATTGTCAAGTCATGCCATTGCCGAGGCAACATGGGGAAGCGGAGACGCCCACGTCCAATCAACCGCCACGTGTCAACCAAGGCCGCAGTCTTTGGGGGCCCGCGGCGCTCCGTACTTGGCCCTTGGCTTCTCCGTGAAGCCAAGCCCGAGCGCACCTTGGGCCCAGGGGCTACTGTCGGCGTTCTGGTAATGGGGGTCCCCAGACTTGCCTGCCTGCGGCCCACGACGTGTGTTGGGGATATTACTACTAGACGTAAACCGGCCAGGAGTAGCCGGATTAGCTTCATGAAGATTAGAAGCCCATGAAGACGTATAGATGATGGCACTTTACGAAGGCCCAAGGCCCAGAAGCGAGTTAAGGCCTGTAGATGTAAACCGACTTAATCATGTGACTTGCTTTGTAAGATACGAATTGTGGAGACCGAACCGGACACGTTTATGATCCGGCTTCGGGACTCTGTAAACCGGTGGGCGTCAACCTGTGTATATAAAGGGAAGACCCGACAGTGGTTGAGGGACGAACAACAACTCGAGAGCTAGACAAAGCGGATTCGCTCCCTGGCCTTCAAAACGCAAGCAATACCAATCACAACTAGACGTAGGCTTTTACCTTCATCGAAGGGGCTGAACTAGTATAAACTCTCCATGTCCCCTTGTCCGGTTTAACCCCTTTAAGCTAACCCGCTGCGATGGCTCCACGACTAAGTGCTTTCACAAGGACATCTGCCGTGACAAACCCATGACAGTTGGCGCCCACCGTGGGGCTATCGCACAATGGTTCGAGTTCTTGAAGGGCCACTTTGATGGACTCAAGGGATACGCGGTGGGCCAGATGACGAAGAGTCGTCGCGGCAAGCTCTACATTGACAACGCAGGATGGGGTCCCGATGCCGATTCAATTGAATAAGGGTACTGGGTCCCCTTTGGTGGGATTCACGTCTTCATCGGCAAGATTGGCGAACCGGCACCTAAGGCGGACACCTGCACCGACATCGTCGAAACGGCTCAGCGTGCAAGTTCTTCGCCGGTTCAGCCCGTGACGAAGCATGTTTTTGTCGGTGCCATCCATGGAGCAGAATACGTGGACGGACCAGCGTCCGAAGGAGAAACCGTCGTCTGCTCCGATGATGCGTCTTCTGGAGAGATGAATCGCTCTATTAGTTGCAGGATGGCCGGATTACTGGAGGATTCGAGGGCAACAGTATTCCGGACTCCCCTGATCTACCAAACCAGGCCGCTATCTTCATGGCCGGTACACAGTCGGCGCCTCACTCATCAACTGCTGCAGCAATACTCTCCGGTTCAACAACGGCCACGCCGGCGGGGGCAGGAAGCTTTGCGCCGCCTCCGGCTCAAGTCCAGTCTGACTTGTTCGACACTTTGGCAACATTGATGGCCACAGAGGTGGATGCAGCAGCCCAGGATTAGCACAACGCGGAGATTGCGAAGGTGAAAGATCAAATAGCTCAGGCTAAAGCGGACCTAGCGACAGAGAACGCTAGGATGGCTACAGAACGGGCCAAGTAGGAAGCTCAGTCCTACCGGATTAGACTGGATCAGAACGCTTCCGAAGAAGTCATGAGAAGAAGGTACCGATTGCATCTCCCGTCGGGTTATGAGCCACGAAATCTCTTCAACACACCAGGAGCAGGAGCTAGTAACCAGCCAATACTGAACCGGGCGGAGGCACCAGGAACAGGAGCGCCGGTTCAACCGCGCACGATGGACCCGCCTTGTCAGAACAACGTTGTGCCGCAGTATGTACCAACACCTCTCGGGCATTATTCCAACCCGTTGAACAATATCGTGGCCGCCGCTTCACGCCTGGCAGCCCTCCCAACCGACGGCGAATCACCAGTTGCGATTGAGGCACGTCGGGCCAGAGATCTCCTTCAAACGACGCTAAATCAGCAGTAGGCATATTCACACAGTCGTGAGAGGATTCATTCCACCCCCATCCGAGCTGGAGCTATAGCAGACACGTTGAGGATGAACCGGCTGTGTCATGTAGTGCACGTCGCCATAATTCGCCGCGAGGACACAACCAGGCAGGGGGAGGTGCTAATGCACATGATGTTGTGGATAACGGCCGCGCGTGTCGGGAGGCTAAGTTAGCAGCTCGACACAGAGCATGCCAACATACGCCGGTTCACCCTACCGCTTCAGTAGAACCAGGGGTGGTATTCAGTTCCTTAGGGGTGCCGTGTCTCACCCCCGCTTTGCGTAATGTGAGATTGCCCAAGGATTTCAAGGGACCTCGTAAGGTGCCAAATTACACCACCAATTTATAACCAAAGGCATGGGTTGAAAGCTATGAGATGGCAATGGAGATGTTAGATGTGGATGAGGCAGTGTGTGCTAAATACTTCACCATGATGTTGGAAGGAACCGCTCGTACTTGGTTGAAGAGCTTACCAACTAACTCTGTCGGATCATGGGCCGAATTAAAGCACCGGTTTATCCAGAACTTCAAAGATACTTGTAAGCAGCCCATGTCAATCGTGGATCTGGTCGCTTGTGTCCAAGAGGAGGGGGAGTCCACGAGCCATTGGGTCAAGCGAGTCTCATCGCACTCATCGGATCGTATCAATGCAGATACCGCAGTACTAACGTTGGAGGGCAATTGCCGTTTTCTGCCGCTCAAACAGAAGTTAGGAAGGCTAAACGTCACTGCAATTATATGTCAATGCTCATGGCCGCTTTGGTTAAGTACGCTGATTCAGATAATACCAAGGACCCGGACTCAGAGGAGGACAAATCAGGGAAAGGGAAGAAGAATGGCAACGCCAAGGGTTAGCAGCATAATCCGGCAGGACACGGGAACAGTGGTAAGCGCAAGGCTGACAGCAGCTTGGACTTTGTCGCTAACACCAATGCTCAGGAGAATGGCCAGTGCCGCAACGGCAAGTAGCCCCAGAGGGGCGGAGGTTCAGGCCCCAATTTGGAGCGCCTGTTAAATCAACCCTGTCCAAAGCATGGATCAAAGGAGAAGCCAGCATCGCATCTTTGGAAGGAATGTTATATCATGCGGGATTTTAAGAACTCCAATATGTTCCAGTATGATAATGGCCCGCCCGGCGGTTCAGGAGGTGGTTTCCATGGGCCGGGTTACGGAGGTGGCAGTTCCGGTTCAGGATTTCAAGGCAATCAAACCGGACACTTCAATCAAGGGCACCAAGGCAACCAAGGAGGCTACAACCATCAGGGGAACCAGCAACAGCAGCAGTCAGGTTATCAGAGCAATCCTAAGCAGTTAAATAGTGGGCAATATCATGTCTTCACTACTAGCTTGTGTAAGCGTGATCAGAAGCTTCACAAGAGGGCAGTAAACTCCGTTGAACCGGCAGTGCCTCAGTATCTCGTTGGTCTGAGCAACCCATTTTGTGGAGTAGAGAGGATCACCCACCCCGGGTTGACAATCCGGGTCACTTGGCCCTAGTAGTGGCCCCTCAAGTTGGGGGATATAAGTTCACTAAAGTGCTCATGGATGGGGGAAGTAGTATCAACATTCTATATTATGATACATTCCGCCGAATGGGGTTGACAGATAAGAATCTTAAATCGTCAAATACCGTTTTTCATGGTGTGGTGCCTGGTAAGTCCGCATATCCAGTGGGCAAGATAGCCTTAGAGGTGGATTTTGGAGATGATTATGATTCAAGGTCAGAAACATTGACTTTTGAGGTGGTGAAAATCAAAAGTCCGTACCACGCCCTGTTTGGGCGGCCGGCTTATGCTAAGTACATGGCGACGCCGTGTTATGTTTATCTACAGCTTAAAATGCCAGGTCATAAGGGGACTATCACAGTACATGGAAGCAGAAAGATCGCTTTGGAGTGTGAGGAAGGTGATGCGGCTTATGCTGAGTCGGTTTGTGCCACGGAGGAGTTGAAATTCTATAAGGAGCAAGTTGATCCGGCAGATATGACCTCGTTGAAAAAGCCGACTACGGAACATGATCCGGTGTTGAAGTTCAAATCGGCTCCAGACACTAAGATGGTTGATTTTGTTCCTGGCGATTCATCCAAACAATTCAGTATCAGCGCTAACCTGGATCCCAAATAGGAAAGCGCACTCATCGAGTTCATCCGTGAGAACCGGGACATCTTTGCATGTAAACCTTCTGACATGGCAGGTGACCGAGGGAACTCGTTGAGCACACACTTAACATTGATCCTAAGTTTAAACCAGTCTGGTAGTTTCTCCGCGTGCTTCAATGAAGAAAGGCGTAAGGCTATCGGTGAAGAGGTAGCTCGGTTGTTGGCTGCAGGGTTTATCGTGGAGGTCTTTCATCCAGAGTGGTTGGCTAATCCGGTGCTGGTTCTTAAGAAAAACGGCACTTGGCGTATGTGTGTAGATTACATAGACTTGAACAAAGCTTGCCCTGCAGACCCCTTTGCCCTCCCTCGTATTGATCAGATCATTGATGCTATGGCGGGTTGTGACCGTTTGTGCTTTCTGGATGCTTACTCTGGTTATCATCAGATCAAAATGGCAGTTAAGGATCAAGAGAAGACAGCCGTCATCACTCCCTTTGGAGCCTTCTGCTATGTCTCTATGCCCTTTGGGCTTAAGAGTGCCCAGGCGACTTACCAACGCTGTGTTCAGAATAGTCTTCATAAGCAAATTGGGCGTAATGTTCATGCATATGTGGATGATATTGTGATAAAATCCAGAAAGGAGGAAACATTGATAGATGATTTGAGGGAGACCTTTGACAACCTTCGGGTTTGCAAGATGATGCTCAATCTGGAAAAGTGTGTATTTGGTGTCCCAGCAGGCAAACTCTTGGGATTTCTGGTGTCGAACAGAGGTATTGAGGCTAATCCGGAAAAAATCTCAGAAATAACATCTTTGGCTAAACAGATGTGTGTCAATGACGTTCAAAGTTTGGCCGGTCGGATTACGGCTTTGAGCCGGTTTATCAGTCGTCTTGGGGAAAAGGCTATTCCTTTATATCAGATGCTGAAGAAAACATATAATTTTGTCTGGAGTGAAGCGACTGATAAAGCGTTTGAGGATCTGAAGAGGCAGCTCGTTGAACCGCATGTGCTTGCAGCCCCGATCGATAAAGAACCATTGTTGCTATATGTGGCTACTAATGCCCGAGCTGTTAGCGTGGCTATTGTGGTGGAGCGCAAGGAAGCTAGAAAGGAGTATCCGGTTCAACGGCCGGTTTATTATATCATTGAGGTGCTCATTGAATCAAAGCAGAGGTATCCACATTGGCAGAACTGGTATATGGAGTGTTTATGGCAAGCCGGAAGCTTAAACATTATTTTCAGGGCCATCCTATCACCATGGTCAGCTCAGCCCCTCTGGGAGATATTATTCAAAATAGAGAAGTAACTGACCGGATTGCCAAGTGGGCTATTGAGCTTCGCCCTCACGGGCTCAAATATATACCTTGCACAGTGATCAAATCCCAAGCACTTGTGGACTTCATCAATGATTGGGCAAAGTTGCAGGCACCAGAAGAAAAGCCATATAATACATACTGGACTATTCACTTTGATGGGTCCAGACAGTTGGAGGGCTCGGTGGCTGGAGTCATACTAACTTCCCCACGAGGTGACAAGTTTTGTTATGTCCTTCGTTTAATGTTCCCATGTACTAACAATGCAGCTGAGTATGAGGCCTTGTCCACGGTCTTCGGATGGCTAAAGAAATGAACTTAAGCCGGGTTAAGTGCTTTGGGAATTCAGATCTGGTGGCTCAACAAGTGTCTGGCACTTGGGATTCTAAAGACCCACTCATGGCTGCATATCGGCGAGAGGTGGACGCAGTGGCTGGTCACTTCAAGGGTTATCAGGTGGACCATATAGACCGGCGCAAGAACGAAGCGGCGGACGCTTTAAGTCGCCTTGGTTCTCAGCGTAAACCGGTTCCACCAAATGTCTTTCTTAATGTCTTGCATAATCCGTCAGTCAAGGTACCAACAGTGGAAGAGTTGGCTATTCCTGATCCGGAGGCTCAATTGGTGGCGGCTTTGCATGTCATACCAGATTGGACAATCCCATATTTGGCTTCCATGAACCGGGGCGAGTTACCATAGGATGAAGTCTCGACCCGACAGATAATCTGGCGTTCCAAGTCCATGACCATAATCAACGGGGAGTTACACCGTTACAGCGTCTCAGGAGCAATTCAACGTTGTGCTTCTCCTCAAGAGGGTTGTGAGATTTTGCACGAAATCCATGAAGGGGATTGTGGTCACCATGCCGGTTCAAAGTCCTTGGTTGCTAAAGCTTTTCGCCACGGTTTTTACTGGTTAACAGCTCATGCTGATGCGTAGGATTTAGTCAAGAGATGTGACGGTTGTCAAAAATTCGCCCGCCGTCCTCACATTCTGGCTCAGGAGTTGAGGATGATTCCAATAACTTGGCTATTTGCGACTTGGGGGCTTGATATGGTTGGACCCTTCAAGCGATCCAAGGACAAAAAGACCCACATGTTAGTGGCAGTTGATAAATTTACCAAATGGGTGGAGGCAGAACCAGTCAGTAAGTGTGATGCGGCCACGGCGGTTAAATTCATCAGAAAGGTAATATTCCGGTTTGGCTTTCCACATAGTATTATAACTGATAATGGTACTAATCTGTCAAAGGGGGAGATGGAGGAATTTTGCCAACGTGAGCACATTCGGCTTGATATAGCATCGGTGGCTCATCCCCAATCTAATGGTCAAGCGGAAAGGGCAAATCAAGAAATTTTGAGAGGTATTAAACCCCGGCTTATGGTTCCTTTGAAGCGGACACCGGGTTGTTGGGTGGAGGAATTACCTTCTGTATTATGGAGCATCAACACTACACCTAACAGATCGACGGGTTACACACCTTTCTTCATGGTTTATGGAGCGAAGGCGGTTCTCCCTAGTGACATTCGTCATGATTCGCCCAGGGTGGCAGCTTATGTTGAAGCGGATAATGAGACGGCACCTCAGGATTCTCTGGACCTGTTAGATGAAGAATGTGATCTTGCAGCAGCACGTTCGGAGATTTATCAACATGATCTCCGACGATATCATAGCCGCCGGGTTAAGACCAAAACCTTTCAAGAGGGTGATTTGGTGCTCCGGCTCATTCAGGATCAAGCTGATATGCACAAATTATCCCCACCTTGGGAAGGACCTTTTGTGGTCAGCAAGAATCTGCACAACGGGTCATATTACCTCATTAATGTTCGAGAGCACCAAGACTCACATAAATCGGAGGAGGAGACCAAGCGGCCATGGAACATTGCTCTTCTTCGTCCTTACTATACTTGAGCCATAGGCTCTTCATATGTACATATTTATGACGATGTATATATTATATAATAAACCGGAGCCTCCATTAAAGCAGGGTATCTGTTCTTTTTACATCATGTGTGTGCTTACAAGAGTTTTCTACTGACAAAGTGGAGTTTTTTGTTAATCCGGTCTCTGTAGCCGCACAGATATAAAGAAAATCATTAGGGGGCTTGGTCATATCTGAACCATAGCTACACCTCTTGATCGGTTTGAAACCACGAAGGGATATCACTAGGGGGCTTGGTTGTTATCGCAACATAGCTACACCTCTTGATAGGCGTTTAAGCCACAATGGACATTATGTGGGGCCAAAGAGAGTGTTGCACAAAGCACAAACTCAAACATGGGCACCCACTGAGCACAGCTCACAAAGTTACTTGGGGGCTCTTTTTGCAAAGCAACAAAGAGTTTGAAAGGACCCTTGTAATTGGCTATCAAGCCACGGCTTGGAAGCCTGGTATATTCACCTAAAACCCCGGGTTAACCTGCCTTCATCATGTAAGCCACTCCTGTCCAGGTAATCCTGGTATGACCCGCCGAACGCTTGACAAGTCAATCTTTTACAGACCCTGAAGTTGTCAAAGTTAAAACGTTGATTGGTTAATTGGAGGCCCATCTTAAAAGGATTTGTTAAATGGTTTAACTCAGAGGCCAGGCAGCCAATGAAAAGCCTCGATTTGGAGCCTGGCAGCTCGTAAAAAGCCTTGCATATTTCCTTTTTGACTCTTATTTGTTAAGGTTTTTTACTTTATAAAAGTTCATAATGTCTTCTGATAAACCGGTGTCCTTGACCCGGCTTGCCTTTCAACTACAAGTTGTCAGTACATGATCAGTTATAAACCGGTGTTCGTTACCCCCGGTCTGGTTTGACTAAATCGCCAGTGCTATAAAGAAAACCCGGTGATTATTATATCCCAGTACGGTTTATTATCATAATCCGGAAATATAAGGATGGAGTTATTAATACTCCGGATTGGTGTTAACACCTTTACAAACAAGCAGTTGGTCAACCAACGAGGTATGTTGCACATATTACTTTTTATACAACAACTTTGATCATTCATCTAAGTATTGTATATTTGTTGAGCATCATAACCTGTCCAGTGGTAAACCACTAGGACACTTGGCAAGTTTTTGTATTCAGGAACGAAACTCTTCCTGGGTTAAGGATAAATCGATCCCAAAAGGTAGAGCAAGTTTTCACATCAGCAAAGTGTCACAAAACATGCTCGATGGCATGACAGATAAAGGAGTTTTCTGCTATCCTATTACATGAAGCTTTCAAATGGCTCCAATTGAATAGTTGTTTTTAAGCATTGGCACACAATAGCTGGTAAACCGGCGACCGGTTTAAGATGCTTCGTCTGGATGGTTTGATGGTTGAGGGTCAGTTGGTGCGACCACTTCTTCTTCATCCCTCCCCAGACGCTGGAAATCAATCGTCGACCAATCGATTCCAGTTAATGCTTGAAACACAACCTCTTCATGGATAAGGCTGGAAGGGTTAATATCAGGAGCGTAGGTATGCTTATGAATTGGAGGTACAAGTTCTTCAACTTCATGGATTTCGGCAGGTTGTCTCTTCCCTTCAGCGTCATAAGCCGGTTGGAAATGAGACAAGTCTGTGTCCTCTACCAGTTTGCTGGCTACTGGCCGCATTTCTTTGGTCAGCCTTCGGAGGTCATCATTGTCGAAGTTGGAATCATCCTCCTTTACGCCTGGGTATCCTTTGATAATGCCCTCCGCTTCAAGATCAGGGATCCATGCCTTTGCTCTGATTAGTGCGGTTAATGCGCCAGCTCTTGCGGTTGCTTTCTTCAATTTAGCAATCCGGGCTGGTAACATGGCCAGCTTCTCAAGAGTTTCCTTTATCAGCGTTGGCGCCGGTTTATTATACACCGATGTGCAAATAGCCCACTGCGACCCAGAGTACAGCTGTTCAATCAAAGTATATGCCGCTTTAAGCTTCATTCGCATATCAGTGCCGAGATGAGCGATGCGAGTCCCTGTCACGGTTTAACGTCAGCATTCTGAGAAATGACAAGGTTCCATGAATTGCACAAAACACATAAGCAGCTACTTACCAAAGATGGCAGAAGTCATAGCGTTGATTTGCCGTTTCAAGCCAGCTAGTTCATCTACAACTGGTTTTAGGGCTGCCTCGGCGTCTTCAGCTCTTTTTGTTAAACCGGATTTTTCGGTTTCCCAATCAGCACGATTATTGCTGAAAGATTCTTTCCGCTTTTGCATTGCGGCCAGGGCTTTGGTCAGCTCCTCTTTGGCTTTCGTAGCTTCTGCCTGTTGTGACTTCACATTCTCTTGCAAGTCAGCGTTTCGGGCATCTCTATTACTCAGTTCAGCCTGCAACATTGAAGATATGTCAAACAACAAGATATATATATATATATATATATATATATATATATATATATATATATGTTCTAAAGTACAAAGTGTATAACAAGTTATGCACTTTGTACTTGGGGGCTAATGTACGTCTGTTCAAAACAGATGCATGGATTAAAACCCGGATTAACCTGCCAAGTTAAACCGGCCTTTGGGAGCTACGCTGCCGAAAGTTATATAATTGCTAAAGGATGGGTCTTGGTTTTTATTAGTGACCTGACATTTTGAGGAGAGACTTAAAGTGCTACAAAGACCCGGTTTATGATTAACATCATAAAACGGCCCTTGGGGGCTACTTGGGCTAGTATTTCAACTTTGAATCAGCAAGCAAAGGGAGATGAAAATACCTCATATCGTTCCTTCATCAAATTCACCAAACCGGCTTCATAGTCACGGTTTGCGTGCAAATGGTTTAAAAAGCCGGAGTGAAGCTCTTCAGCGTTGAGATGGGCATAACTTGATAGATCACTACTCCATTTGCCTTTTTCCCTAGCAGCCCGCTCTTCTTTGGCACTATGTTGAGCCAAGACTACGGGATGGCCAGGAGAGCTATGGCCCATTCCAGTAATGATAACGCCGTCTTCTTGGCCTGCCGTATTTTTGGCTGGTGATAATGGAGTCTCACACTAGTGCAGAACCGGGCAATAGCACCGGTTCGTAAGGCCCTTTAGTGCCGGTTCCATAACCGGCACTAAAGTGTGGTCACTAAAGGCCCCCCCTTTAGTACCAGTTCAGCACGAACCGGTGCTAAAGGGCAACCACGTGGCACGAGCCAGCTCCGAGGGCCGGGAGCCCTTTAGTACCGGTTGGTAACACCAACCGGTACTAAAATGTTTGGGGTTTTTTTGGTTTTATGATTTCTTTTTCATTTAATTTTGTGTTTTCCATTTTAATTCTTTTTCATTTGCTGGTATTTTACGATACTACACATTGTACACATTATGCATATTTATATATAAATAGAATTTCTAGTAGAACCAATCATATATATATCATCAATGTCTCACAAACCACCATATTAATTCACACATACACACATGTATAGCTATATACAATTTCTCCTACATATGCATGTTGCCTTCGGAGCCAGTGGAATTAGCCTAATTGGTGCCTTCGGAGCACAATGACAATTGGAAGTGGTTCATGACCTGGTCGATGGGGGCGGTAGCGGGTAATAGTATTCTCCCTTCGGATTTATGACCTGGTCGAGCAAAAATCCCGCTATTTCCTCTTGAAGTGCTTCTACGCGCTCTGTTTCTAGGAGCTTGTCCCGCACCTCTTTGAACTGTTAAGAAGGAGATCAATATGCATGTGTATTAGTTGTGTGACTAGATATCGATAATGGTGTAAAAATTGTGAATAGTGTTTTGACAAGCGTACCCATTCCTGTCTTTGAGATCTGCTCCTTTCGGACGCCATCATGTGAATGTTCTCGCAAACGCAGAATGCACATAGATCAGTCCCCTGCGCCTGCTTCAGGGCCTTTATTACGAGAATGGAATTTAATTTGATCAGATAATAATTAATCAAGCATGATAATTAAAGAGATGGCAGCTAGCTAGCTAGCTAGTACTACTTAATTACTTACCTTGGGTCAAAACCATTTCAGCTGTCGTTTCCATTCGCTTTCTGTGACGCTGATGAACCTTGCCCAATCCCTACCCGCCGACAAAGAAAATGAATAAAGGGGTTATTAAATAGTTACTATCATGAAATGACGAACTAAATAGGCCGAGATATATAGTTAATAATGATTGAAATTACCTGTTGACTATCCCAAACAAGATGTTATAGTCACTATTTGCTTTGAGTAGTGAGTCCAGTATTTGAACTGTTCTGGCGTCAACTTTAATGATACACAAGATCCAGTGAAATCTGCGTGCACACACGTTTGCATGTCTTAATTAAGCGGGTATATGTAAGCAAAAACATGTAGCTAGCTAGTAGGCAAAAACAGAGAATTTGTAGTACAAGAAAGTGTGACTCACTTGAAGTTGTAAGGAAGTAGTATATCTTCATTGTATTTGAGGCGCTTCAAGAACTCTAGCATGTTGTCCTCTATCTGCTTTTCATAATGCTTCTTTATTTTCCATGTGTATTCACTAACGGTGTTTGGGTCAATGAACCCAATGCCATAGCATCCACCTTTTCTCATTTCATACATCTTCATCCTGCATAATACCATAGAAAAGAATATAGTGAGGATAATTACAGGTAATGATTGATCAAAAGGATCACTACAGCTAGCTTGAGACTTAAATTACAGAAAGAAATCACTTACAGACAATAGCAACTGACGATAGATTTGTCGAGTGCGTCTTGATTGTATAACTGAAACAGTTCAGAATACTCAACGGTCACAGCATTCTCATGGTAGTAATGATCCTTCTTGACTTGCACCATGAGGGACTCTCGATCGGATCTCTTGGTAATGTCCATGTACCATTGATGCAATTCATACATTCTCGTTGGGAGCTTCTTGACCTCTTCTGGCTTGACCAAAGGTTGGCCCCGGGCATATTTCCGTTTTATTTCCTCCTCTATAAGCACAGGCATGTCCTAGATCTCGAGGAGTTGTCCAACAGTGATGTTGAGAGTTTCATCCTACATTATATGCTCCTGGGTTATTACCACATCGCCCACCTCGGGAACGTAAATTGTTTGCCCACAATAATATTGGGCGCGCGTACTGTCACGTGTTGTTCGCGGCACAACAAGTGAGGGGATCGATTGCGCCGCCTGTTCTCCCAGCTAGGCAACGGTTTTCCCACATTTTTTGACAGCTGCTTGTTGTTTGCTCGAGCTTGAGCTTGCCTTCTTCTGTAGACGTTGTCGATGTAACTTCCTGATGTGGCGCTCATAGTCTGTGTCAACAGGCTTAGGAGCTGGTGGTTGAGCCATACGAATGAAGTGGTCAACTATTTGCACAGGCACTTTCTCCCTGGCGGCGGTGGCGGTTTCGGTCCAAAATGGGCATCGACTTCTGCCCACACTATGGCATTGGTGTGCTCCTCGGTCCTGTCGTAAGCCCTCTCAGGAAGAGGAGTAGTGAGGTTTGGACCATATTTATATCGCTTGCCTTCGCCTGCACTTCCTGTACTATGACCTCGACTCGTACCGCTACGCACCATCGCTGCGGGGTGTCTCTTCTGCGATTGCTGAGGTGGCGGAGACGGCTGACGGGGCTGAGTTGGACGATGAGGAGTGGCCTGAAGCTGTGCCGGACTTGCAGTGGCCTGAGGTTGTGCCGGACTTGGAGGAGTGGACGTCTGATGTTGTGTCGGACTTGGAGGAGGAGTGGCCTGACACTTTGCCGGACTTGGAGGAGGAGGAGTGGCCTCACGCGTTGGTGGACTTGGAGGAGCGGGAGTCTGCTGACTCGGTGGCAGACTTCGACGAGGAGTCGGGTGACGCGGTGTCGGTGGCCTTAGAAAGATGATGCAATCCTTTCTCCATAGGATGATACGATGTTTGGCATCTCCGAGTGTGTGCTCCTCGTCACCTCCAGGAATGTCAAGCTCTAGCCCCGAATATTGGTCCACCACCTCATCAACCACGACACGAGCATAGCCTGCTGGAATCGGGTTGCAATGGAAGGTTGCATCGGGGGAATTTGTATAAGCAACATCGTCCGCCACCTTCAAGGATATGTTCTTAATTTTGAAGTGTAGCTCGCAGTTAGTGTTATCCACGATATCATCCACGGGGTATCTATCCAGCATTGCATCAAACGGGGCGGAACCCACGCTGCTTCTCGGCATGGATGGGGCGGTGGTATCCAATGTTGGATCATCCGCTAGCTGCTGCAGCTGCTGAGACCCCCTTTGCTGGCTAAGTGAGTCGATCTGCTCCTGATGCCGCTGGAATTTGATTGCCAAGTCCGTGTGCGCTGATTCTAAGCCTTGAAGGCGTTCATAGTCGAGCTTCCTCTGCTCCTCCTCCATCTTCCTCTTCTTCTCCTCCGCAATCTTCTTTCTCGCACGGGTTCTGTACTCGGCGTTCCAGTCCGAAAACCCCTCATACCACGGAATAGCGCCCATGCCTCGTGTTCTTCCCGGGTGTTCAGGATTTCCCAGGGCACTCGTAAGCTCGTCGTTCTCTCTGTTGGGCTCGAACAACCCGGATCGAGCCTCTTCTATTGCAACAAGTAGCTTATCTTCGGCTCCGTGCAGACATGCCTTCTTGGAAACTTTGCCTGTCTTCGGGTCCAACTCCCCCCATGCGCATAGAACCAAGCCCTGCACCTGGGGGGCCAGCTCAATGTTTCTGGAGTGACACTTGCATCCAGCATCTCTTTCTCAGACTTATCCCACTTAGGCATTCCCACCGCATAGCCACCTGGCCCCAGCTTATGGAACTTATCCTTTTTTGCGGCATTGGCCTTGTTTATTCTGGACCGTTCCTTAGATAATTCTGAATCCTTGAATTTCACGAAATCATCCAATGAGCACTTTGATTCTCTAGTGTTCCCTCGAATACTGGAGTCTTCCTTCCTCCCTTGACGTACTTGTCCCATTCACGATTCTTGTGGTTCTTGAATGCAACCGCCATCTTCCTAAGAGCAGCGTCCTTAACTTTCTGCACATCTGCTTCTATGAAATGATCTGGTAGGGTGAAATGTTCCATGAGAGTATCCCAAAGCAGACTTTTTTGTCTGTCGTCGACAAAAGTAAGATCTGGACGTGGCTTTGCTGGCTCTCTCCATTCTTGAAGGGAGATCGGGAGTTGGTCCTTCACAAGAACTGCGCACTGACGAACGAACTTGTCCGCAATCTTCTTAGGCGCTAATGGTTCGCCATTAGGTTTGATTGCCTCGATATTATACTTTACGCCCTCCTTAAACTTTTTGTTCGGGCCTCGTTTCGTCCTGTTGCCTGAAGATTTGCTCGATCCGGATGGCTGAAAGAAGAAAGATCGATTTGTTAATATATCTTCAACTCATTTAAAACATGTGATGATCACCAGATGCCTGCTTATATAAATATATATACCGCTCCGATGTTGTCATAATTGTAGTTCATGACTTCATCAATTCGGTCGTCGCGATCGAATATCATATCCCCCTCTCCGGTGTTGTTTAGAAATTCGGAGCCGTCATAATCTTCTTCATTCTGATCATCATCGGGCCCGCATATTATATCGAACATGGTCTGTTCTCCCTCTCTGTTGGTATTGTCTGCCATAGCTTTTATTTAACTATGCCAAAAGAAATATAAAACAATTTAGTATTCAAATTACATCGTCTCGAATAATAGATATAATCTCGAATACATCGTCTCGAATAATAGATATAATCTCGAATACATCGTCTCGAATAATAGATATAATCTCGAATAATAGATATAATCTCGAATACATCGTCTCGAATAATAGATAATCTCGAATACATCATCTTGAATATTATATATCGAGTACATCACTAGCTAGGCGCGGGCGGTGGACACCCAAAGAGAAGGAACCCTCACAGGATCATAGCTGAAGTGAGATCCCTGAAGAAACTGCCAGGTATTGGAGAACCTGCCGCCCTCTAACGCAACCATGTAGCGATGGACGTGCTCGTCCTCCTCCCTGACACGGTGATGTACCACCTCCGGCGGGGCCGGCTCCCTCCGCACCGAAACTGGCCCACATGAACGCCACCAAATGAGATCAGGGTCGACGATGGGACCCGGGGCCGGGTTCCTCATCAAGCGGCGTGCCCCTCCAGGCAGCACCTCCCAGTGCTAGCCCGGCGGAGCCCAGTCCCGGACATGGGTCAGTCAGACGTCGTCGCGGACGGGTCGACAGCGAGGATGCGGGCCGGGCATCGTCGAGAACAAATACTAGCTATATGCCCGCAAAAAGTAACATTTTTTTAATGATTGGATTTTGATAACTAAAATTTCTAACATTTCTATATAACTAACATTTCTAATATTTCTAGAACTAAAAAAAGAAAAATTTCTAACAATTCTAACTTTTTTATAACTATTTCTATAACTAAAAAACAGAAAAAATTCTAATAATTCTAACATTTCTAACTATTCTGACAATTCTAACATTTCTAACTATTTCTAAAAACAGAAAAATTTCTAATAATTTCTAAAAAACAAAAAAAATTCTAACAATTCTAACTTTTTTATAACTATTTCTATAACTAAAAAACAGAAAAATTTCTAACATTTCTAACTATTCTAACAATTCTAACATTTCTAACTATTCTAACAATTCTAACATTTCTAACTATTTCTAAAAAATAGAAAAATTTCTAACTATTTGTATAACTAAAAAACAAAAAATGTATGTGTGTGTGTGT
>NC_057800.1:397359435-397385580 GCF_018294505.1 Triticum aestivum | reverse complement strand
GCGGCGACGACGGGGATGGGGCGGCGACGGGGGCGGCAACGAGGGATGGAGACGTACGGGGGGCGCGGCGGGCGACGGTGCAGAGGAGAAGAAGCAGATGAGAAACTGAAATTTTCGTAAGTGTTGTTTATATAGGAGGGGCCTTTAGTACTGGTTGGAGCCACCAACCGGTACTAAAGGCCTGTTTTGGCCAGGCCAAGCGGCGGGAAGCGACCCCCTTTAGTACCGGGTGGTGGCTCCAACCGGTACTAAAGGCCCCCCCTTTAGTACCGGTTGGTGCCACGACCCGGTATAAAGGTCATGCACTGGCGCAGGTGCGGTGCGGCAAGTTTAGTCCCACCTCGCTAGCCGAGGGGCGACCGCACTGGTTTATAAACCCCCGTGCGGTAGCTCTCTCGAGCTCCTCTCCAAAGCAGGCCTACTGGGCCTACATGTTCTGTGCTGCCCTGTTGGCCTACTGGGCCTTTGCGGGCCTGCATCCTGGCCCAACAACAGGTTGGGTTTCTAGTCGTATGCCGGCCGCTTTGGCCTAGTAGGCGGGCTTTTTTATTTTTTTTGCTTTATTTAATTTTGATTTGTTTTTTTGTGTATTTAGAGTTTCTTTGTGAATATTTTTGCTTTAGGTACAAAAAATTACAAACTTTATGTTAGTGCCCGTAGTTTTCAAATTTGAATAGTTTAAATTTTGAATTATTTGAAATTAGTGTGAATCACTAGTTTGTGAATAACTTAACTTTAAAAATCAGTAAAGGCATGAAAGAATTTGTTTGCACATAAAATTTCTTCGCGTTTCAAATGCCAAAACACATAATTAACTATCCTAACTATTACAGAGATTCCCTTCTGGGTGTGTAACACAGAAGAAAGTGATGATAGTGAAGCCGATCACATCCCAGATCTTTGGGTGTGAAACTTTTTCTTCGTGTGTGTCCCTTTGCGCCGTAACCATGGAAAATCTTCATCATTTAACGGGATGCTCAGGTCAATATTCACTATGAATGGAGCAATTTCATCAAACTTTTCATAATCTTCTGACTTGTCTGTCTTGTCATCCACTCCCACGATGTTTCTCTTCCCAGAAAGAACTATGTGCCGCTTTGGCTCATCGTACGATGCATTCGCTTCCTTATCTTTTCTTTTTCTTGGCTTGGTAGACATGTCCTTCACATAGAAAACCTGTGCCACATCATTGGCTAGGATGAATGGTTCGTCTGCATATGCAAGATTGTTGAGATCCACTATTGTCATTCCGTACTGCGGGTCTTCCGTTACCCCGCCTCGTGTCATATTGACCCATTTGCACCGAAACAAAGGGACCTTCAAACCACGTCGATAGTCAAGTTCCCATATGTCCTATATATAACCATAATATGTTTCCTTTCCCGTCTTGGTTTCTGCATCAAAGCGGACACCACTGTTTTGGTTGGTGCTCTTCTTATCTTGGGCGATCGTGTAAAATGTATTACCATTTATCTTGTACCCTTTGAAAGTCATTATATTCGAAGATGGTAACTGGGACAACAAGTACAGGTCATCTTCAATAGAGGTGTCATGCATGGTACATGTCTGCAACCAGCTGGCGAAAATCCTGGTTTGTTCACGTGTAATCTAGTCATCAGACCGCTCCAGGTGTTTGGAGCGTAGCAAATTCTTGTGTTCATCCATATACGGAGCCACCAAGGCGGAATTCTATAGAACTATGTAGTGTGCTTCAGTGAGATAATGTCCGTCCATACATATTATCTGTTCCCCTCCTAGCATGCCTTTTCCATCCAGTCTGCCCTTATGCCATGATTCAGGAACACCAATCGGCTTAAGGTCAGGAATAAAGTCAATACAAAACTCAATGACCTCCTCATTTTGACGGCCCTTGGAGATGCTTCCTTCTGGCCTAGCACGGTTATGAACATATTTCTTTAAGACTCCCATGAACCTCTCAAAGGGGAACATATTGTGTAGAAATACAGGACCCAAAATGTTAATCTCTTCGCATAGGTGAACTAGGACGTGCGTCATGATGTTCAAGAAGGATGGTGGGAACACCAACTCGAAACTGACAAGACATTGCACCAAATCATTCTCTAACCTTGGTATGATTTCTGGATCGATTACCTTCTGAGAGATTGCATTGAGAAATGCACATAGCTTCACAATGGCTAATCGAACGTTTTCCGGTAGAAGCCCCCTCAATGCAACCAGAAGCAGTTGCGTCATAATCACGTGGCAGTCATGAGACATTAGGTTCTAAAAAATTTTCTCTGCCATGTTTATTATTCCCTTTATATTCGACGAGAAGCCAGACGGTACCTTAATACTGAGCAGGCATTCAAAGAAGATTTCCTTCTCTTCTTTGGTAAGAGCGTAGCTTGCATGACCCTGAGGTGTATCTTTTGTCTTCCCATACACACCCAAGAAGCCAAGCAGGGTCACACAAAGATTCTTCGTCACGTGCATCACGTCGATTGCGGAGCGGACCTCTAGGTCTTTCCAATAGGGCAGGTCCCAAAATATAGATTTCTTCTTCCACATGGGTGCGCGTCCGTCAGCGTCATTCAGAACAGGTTGTCCACCAGGACCCTTTCCAAAGACCACCTTCAAATCATTGACCATATCATGTATATCAGCACCAGTACGGTGGCGAGGCTTCGTCCGGTGATCCGCCTCACCTTTGAAATGCTTGCCTTTCTTTCTTACGGGATGCCTGCTCAGAAGAAATCGACGATGTCCCAGGTACACATTCTTCTTACAATTAGCCAAATATATACTGTCGGTATCGTCCAAACAGTGCATGCATGCGCGGTATCCCTTGTTTGTCTGTCCTGAAAGGTTACTAAGAGCAGGCCAATCATTGATGGTCACGAACAGCAACGCCTTTAGGTCAAATTCTTCCCCCATGTGCTCATCCCACGCACGTACACCTGTTCCATTCCACAATTGTAAGAGTTTTTCAACTAATGGCCTTAGGTACACATCAATGTTGTTGCCGGGTTGCTTAGGGCCTTGGATGAGCACTGGCATCATAATGAACTTCCGCTTCATGCACAACCAAGGAGGAAGGTTATACAAACATAGAGTCACAGGCCAGGTGCTATGGTTGCTGCTCTGCTCCCCAAAAGGATTAATGCCATCTGCGCTTAGACCAAACCATACGCTCCTTGCGTCATCTGCAAACTCCTTCCCGTACTTTCTTTCGATTTTTCTCCACTGCGACCCGTCAGTGGGTACTCTCAACTTTTCGTCTTTCTTACGGTCTTCTCTGTGCCATCGCATTGCCTTGGCATGCTCTTTGTTTTGGAACAAACATTTCAACCGTGGTATTATAGGAGCATACCACATCACCTTGGCAGGAATCTTCTTCCTGGGGCGCTCGCCCTCGACATCACCAGGGTCATCGCGGCTGATCTTATAGCGCAATGCACCACATACCGGGCAAGCGTTCAAATCCTCGTACTCACCGCGGTAGAGGATGCAATCATTAGGGTATGCATGTATCTTCTGCACCTCTAACCCTAGAGGGCAGACAGCCTTCTTTGCTTTGTACGTACTCTCGGGCAATTCGTTGTCCTTTGGAAGCATATCCTTTATCATTACCAGCAACTTTCCAAATCCCTTGTCAGATACACCATTCTCTGCCTTCCATTGCAGCAATTCCAGTGTGGTGCCCAGCTTTTTCTTGTCACCTACGCAATTCGGGTACAACAATTTTTTGTGATCCTCTAACATGCGCTGCAACTTCTTCTTCTCCAAATCACTTGCGCAGTTTCTCTTTGCATCGGCAATGGCCCGACCTATATCATCAATGGGCTCATCTGATGCCTCTTCTTCAGCTTCTTCCCGCATTGCCGGCTCAGCTTCTTCCCGCATTACCGGCTAAGCTTCTTCCCCCATTGTTGTATGATCGTATTCAGGGAACCCATGGCCAGGATAGTTGTCGTCGTCCTCTTCTTCTTCATTGTCTTCCATCATAACCCCTCTTTCTCCGTGCTTGGTCCAAACATTATAGTGGGGCATGAAATCGGACTTAAACAGGTGGACGTGAATGGTTCTTGACGTAGAGTAATTGTGACCATTCTTACAGCGAGCACATGGACAAGGCATAAAACCATCCGCCCGCTTGTTTGCCTCAGCCGCAAGCAGAAAAGCATGCACGCCCTCAATGAATTGGGGAGAGCATCGGTCATCGTACATCCATTGCCGGCTCATCTTCATTCCACAACACCGAATAGACCAAATTAATAGAAGTTCATACAGCACTTAAATGGAACAAACAAATAACTCTCTAGCTAAAGCATTTAAATGCAACAACAAATATGATCAAGATCGCAACTAAGGTAACAATGGATCCAACAGCATAATGATACCAAGCCTCACTATCGATGGCATATTTTCTAATCTTTCTAATCTTCAAGCGCATTTTCTCCATCTTGATCTTGTGATCATCGATGACATCGGCAACATGCAACTCCAATTCCATCTTCTCCCCCTCAATTGTTTTCAATTTTTCTTTCAAGTACTCATTTTCTCTTTCAACTAAATTTAACCTCTCAACAATAGGGTCGGTTGGAATTTCCGGTTCACACCTCCTAGAAAAAATTTCTATGTCAACTTGATGGGCATAATTTGTCATAAACACGAAATGCAACTAGTTTTAAAAGAGAATATATATACCACATCCGAATCATAACAAGGACGAGGGCTGACGGGGACGGATATCAAAACCATGGCACTATATGTATAACAAACAACGTACGGGTAAGATAATTATACGAGTAACTATATATCCAAATCACACAAACATCAATTTTTATATAAAATTTCATGAACAAGAGGCTCACCACAAGGTGGTGCCGGCGACGGGACGGTGCGGGCGATCGACGGTGGTTACGACGGAGATTTAGAAGGCACTAAGTAAACCACACCTACATATGATATCAGGGATTTTGGGACTTAGTAGAAAATTACCCCACGAATCTCAGATCTAGGGTTTTGCACGCGGATCGAGGCGGGGCCGGAGCTTCGCTGGAGTTGGTAGCCGGGGTGGAGGAAGGAGGAGGCCGGAGCTTCACCGAAGGAGGGGCTCGGCCGGAGCTGGCGCCGGAGAGGTTGGTGATGAAGCTATGTACCTAGGGTAGGGTCATGGATCTGTCCAACATACCCTCCCCAAGGACATCTCTACAAAGAATCAGAAGCAGTCGGAGAAAAACCATCATCCACTCGACCGTGAAGATGTGCTCACTCGACCACCTTGAAGACACTCGACCACCAGAAGATGAGAAACTCTCCACTCTGCAACAGTCAGGACTTAAACCATAGGTTTATGGGCATTTATAACACTTTACTGTAGACGTTACCAGTAACGCCTTTCCTTTATGAGCATTGAACCCTATGTAACGGAGGGGAGCTGGGGTCCTGGCGCACTCTATATAAGCTATCCCATCCTCTGGGATAGGGGTTCGCACTTTCTGTAATTGACACACATATATTCAGTCGACCGCCTCTGGGCTCCGAGACGTAGGGCTGTTACTTCCTCCGAGAAGGGCCTGAACTCGTAAACTCGTGTGTACAACTCCTCCATAGCTAGGATCTTGCCTCTACATTCCTACCCCCCTATTCTACTGTCAGTCTTAGAACCACGACAGTTGGCACCCACCGTGGGGCGGGTGTCTTAGCGACTTATTGGAGAAGTTGCAATTTATCCGATCCCCATCATCATGGTTCCAGGCAAAGGTTTGGCTGAGGGCCGCGAGATCCGTCTCGATGCGCTCGTGTTTGTCGCACACGACTCCGCTTGGCTTCAGGAGGCACCACTCGACGCCGACATGCTCCCCGCCCGCGGGGTGACGCACTTTCACGCATGCGTCTGCGGCGTCCTCCTGCGGCAACCGTCGACCCAGTACCAGTTGACTCCAGCATCTTTCCCCCTTCCTGCGACCCGCTGGAGCTAGCGCACCGGTCGGTCGAGGCTTCAGCGGTGGGTGAAGCATGCGGTGGCCTGCCAGTCGGCCACCCCTCAAGTCGCGGCGATCGAGCCCGACGAGTCTCTCTACGGCCTGTTTGATCTGTCGACTGGCTCTGTAGAGACTGCATCCGAGTGCAGCAGTAGTGACCTGGCAGCGGAAGTCCTGATGGTCAATGGACCACGCAGTCCTCTTGGCTTCAATCGTGAAGACGGAGGTGACAGGAACGGCGAT
Organism: Triticum aestivum; assembly: GCF_018294505.1. Lineage (NCBI taxonomy): Eukaryota > Viridiplantae > Streptophyta > Magnoliopsida > Poales > Poaceae > Triticum > Triticum aestivum. The sequence continues at coordinate 397,379,389 of NC_057800.1, read as the reverse complement.
CCGTCGCACGGTCACGAGGAGTACCGCCCCGAGCCTCTCTCCTCTCAGCAGAGGGAGGAACTTCGTCGCCGGATGTCGGAGTAAATAGCCATGGGTAGCCTAGCCGGCTTCCTGTGGCCCTTCTGAAAAAATTACGAGCCCGTTCAGCTCTCAAGAATCCAAGACATGGGGCCGCATTCCCCTCGCTGGCTGTCACCCAGGCCGGCTTTCGGAAGGCGGCCCGACTTTAGCCCTCATGAAGAAAGCCATGGGATGCCGACTCCAAGAAGCCGGCAGCGAGGAGGCCGACTCCAAGAAGCCGGCCGCGAGGAGGCCGACTCCAAGAAGTCGGCCCCCATAAAGCGGTCGAGACCGTACCCTCATAGCTTGCACCCACCTAACAGAGATGTGATGGGGCGTGGCTACAGTGGAGCCTGCCACCCCCGAATCCCGGAGCGCGTCTGGCACAGTGTGCCGTACGGGTGGCCATGACCCGTTCGGCGCGGCACTGTTGCCACACTGACCCTTATGTCATCCATGACAGATTACCAGTACGGCCACGGGCGATGGGCCCCCTCAGGCAGAGAGACACCTGAAGGCGGCCTGGCTTCCCTCAGTCGGCCCGAGATGGAGCCGGCTCTCTCCAGACGGCTTGCCACCCCCTCGAAGGAGACGCCCCATTAAGGAGACAAGATGCAGTGAGGCTATAGTGGCCACCCGCCGGACGGCAGCACTGTAGCCATGCTTACCTCGGTGAAGCCTACGTCACCAAGATGGGGTGACAGTAACCAGCCGCCGACCAGGCCCTGGCCAGTGGGTCCTGCCTGTCAACCAAGGGGCCGGCAGTCGGTGGGACCCACCAGTCGGCGGGCCCCAGCAGCCGGCGCAGAAGCCGGTGAGCACAGACACAGATGGCTGGGCCCCGCGCCCAGTCGGATTACCATTGTACCCTGGGGGGTAGGCCTATATAAACCCCCTGGGACACCCATGCAAAGGGTTGGACCCTTAGCTAGTTTTAGACACCACACCAGGAGAAGAAGCAAGCTAGCCGTGCCCTTCTTCCTCCTCCCACCAAACAGCTCAAGGAGCATTGTGTAGCTACTTGTCCATCCAGTGATCATGCGGAGACCCCGCAGAGCAGCAGTAGGGGTGTTATCTCCACGGAGAGCCCCGAAGCTGGGTAAGATTCGCCGGCGTGCATGTCTTGACCTCATCCCGTTTCCAGGCACCGGCGACGTCTTACTGGCTCCCACAACGATAAGCCACCCATTGGCATATGTCGCACCTACCACCCGACATTTGGCGCCCACCATGGGGCCAGGTGCACCGTCGTCCGGAGACCTGTTCTGGACGGGAACCCTCTTCCTCCCCAGTGAGCGTAGCCAGCCCGGCACGCCCGATGGTGCTTGCCACGATGCGCTGCAAGGCGTCACCAGCATCTGCGCGGCGGGCAGCCTCGCCAATCTCCTCGACGAAACCCTCATCTCCGACGAGCTCGCCTCCGATGCGGGCACCGACCACCTCGCCAACCTCCTCGGCCAGCTCCATGTCTCCAGCGAGCCCGCTGTGGATCTGGAGTCGGTTGGCTCCGCCGACCCGATGCCTGTCGACTCCGGCACGGCCTCCTTCGACACCTTCCCCGCCAACGTCGCGATCTACAATGACCCGCTTCCCCGAGCCGATGGCTGCGACGCTGTCACCACCGAGGTGATGGTCATCGGCCATGACGGCACTGCTGAGGAGAGCGCCCACGACGCCCCGCACGCGGCTGCCCACGATTTGTCCACCCCCCCTCCCGGCTGACGCCGACGCCGAAGCACTGGATGCACGCCGCCTCGCCCTCCTCGCAGAGGGCTAGAGGCTGGCTTCTGCGAGACGCCTCACTGAGGCCTACCAGCGCGAGGCTGACCGCGCCGCCTTCGGCACGCTGGCCCCGGGCGGGCCAAGCCGGGCCGGCATTGTCAAACAACGCGGCGCCGTCATCGCCGACGTGATGGGAGTCAACCGCCCAGTCTATGCCACTCCACTCGAGAACTTGCGTGCCGCCCAGGCGGCCGTAGACGAGCTAGATGGACTGGGGGCCGAAGAACTCCCCCACATGACCCGACGCATCCAGCAGCTGATCGATGCAGCCGCGCAGCGGCACGAAGCCGACGCCCGTGCAGGAAGCCCTCCCCACGCCGATATCACGGCGCGACGTCCCGGATGCCGACTACGAGCAACACCCGCGCGCGACGCGAGAAAGAGCCGGCTGCCAGCCGCAGCCGGACCCGAATCTCCATCGAGCGAGACACGGACGGCCATCCCCGAGCCACGGAATGGCGGGGCAACCCGCCTCCGCCTCGACCCCGTGGAGAGAGATATCCCACCCCGCCGCCAGTGGCGCACCCGACTCTCAGCGGCCGACTAGGTCACCGCGAAGGAGTCGGCGAGAACGACGCCCGCCATCGGATCGACCGCCTGGCACGATCCCTAGCGCTGGAAGAAGAAGACGATGTCGGCCCGCCTTGTTTCGGCCCCCGCATCCGCGATGAGCCTTTCCCCAAAGGGTTCTCGCTCCCAAGAGACACACCCAAGTACAACGGCTCCGTGAAGCCGGAAGATTGGTTGATCGACTACTCCACAGCGGTCAGCATAGCCAACGGCAACCGGCGCGTTGCCGTGAAGTACGTGCCCCTCATGCTGCAAGGCACGGCGCGGACCTCGCTCAACAACCTCAAGCCTCTCAGCATCAACAACTGGCTAGATTTCACCGAAGCTTTCATCTACAACTTCACCAGCACCTACAAGTGGGCCCCCAAGCCCAGGCAGCTCTCCCTGTGCGTACAAGGCCCAGCCGAGTCCACTCGCGACTACCTCACGCGTTGGGCCGAGCTCCGCAATTCTTGCGAGGGGGTGCACAAGGTACAAGCCATCGAATACTTCATAGCCGGGTGTCGAGAAGGCACCCTCCTCAAGCACAAGCTTCTCTGCGACGAGCCGACTACCCTCGACGAGCTTCTGGACATAGCGGACAAGTACGCCACCACCGACTCCTCAATGAAGACCGAGCTCCGGGTAGACGCGTCCGGAAAAGTACTCAATCCGGCGCCCAAGACGCCGGCTGGTGAATCCGGCCGACGCCCCCACTCGAACAACCACAAGCGCAAGGGCCCCGTGCCGCCTCCCGCCAGTCGGCAGGTGGCCACAGTCGAAGACGCGCCGCCTGAAGGGCGACCTGCGCCCAAGAATCCCAAGGGCGGCCGTCCGGCTTGGCAGCCGGCCTTCTCCTACGAGCAAACTCTCGATGCCCCGTGCAAGTTCCACAGCGGCGTGAAGCCGTCTAACCACACAACTCGAAAGTGCCATTGGCTCACCCGAATCTCCAAAGGCGAGGGGCTCGCGCCGCCTCCGCCTGCCGGCCCGCCGCCTCCGGCCCCGCAGCCTCCGGCCGCTCGGCCCGTAGTCGGAGACGTGCACGACGAATTCCCCGACGAGCAAGCAACCTACATTGTCTTTACAAGCCAGCCCGAAGACCGACGCAGCAAACGCCGAGAGCACCAGGAAGTCAGCGTGGTCGCTGCCAACCCCGCCGGACACATGCATTGGTCAGAAAAGCCCATCAGCTGGAGCCGGGCCGACCATCCAGAGGTGATGCCGTCTCCCTGCTCTTATGCGTTGGTCCTGGAAGCCACCCTTGCAACGGACAGACGCGCCGCCCGCTTCTCCCGCGTGCTGATAGATGGCGGGAGCAGCATCAACATCCTGTACCATGACACCCTGGAGAAGCTAAATGTCAAGACGAAGCAGCTCATGCCTACTCGGATAGTGTTCCATGGCATCGTACCCGGCCTGTCCTGCGCCCCCATTGGCAAGATCAAGATTGATGTACTCTTTGGGGACAAGGAGCATTTCCGCCGGGAAGCAATATGGTTTGAAGTGGTGGACCTGGAAAGCCCTTACCATGCATTGCTTGGCCGACCTGCCTTGGCCAAATTCATGGCAGTTCCCCACTATGCATACCTCAAGATGAAGATACCAAGCACCAAAGGCGTCATCACCATAGCCGGCGATTACAAGAAGTCCTCTGAGTGCGCAGCAGCCAGCAGCCGGCTGGCCGAGTCCCTTGTGATTGCCGAAGAAAAGAAGATGTTGGACCGAGTCGTGGCCATAGCCGGCAAGCAGTCGGCCGTGTCCCCCGATCCCAAGGAGCATGATGCTCAAGGATCTTTCCAGCCAGCCAAGGAGACAAAGAAGATACCTCTTGACCCCGAGCACCCAGAGAGGTTTGCCGTCATCGGGGCAAGCCTGAACAGCAAATAGGAAGGCGAGCTCGCCGATTTCCTCCGTGAGAATCGGGACGTCTTTGCATGGTCCCCCAAGGACATGCCGGGAGTTCCGAGGAAGTTCGCTGAGCACAAACTGCACGTTCGAGAAGACGCAAAGCCAGTCAAACAACCCCTTCGCCGACTGTCGGAGGAGAAACGCAGGATTGTGGGAGAGGAGATAGCCCGGCTCCTGGCAGCCGGCTTCATTATGGAAGTTTTCTTTCCAGAGTGGCTCGCCAACCCGGTCCTCGTGCTAAAGAAGAACAACAAGTGGCGCATGTGTATAGACTACACAAGCCTCAACAAGGCTTGCCCCAAAGATCCCTTTGCCCTGCCAAGGATTGACCAAGTGATAGACTCCACGGCCGGATGCGAGCTGTTGAGTTTCTTGGATGCTTACTCAGGATATCACCAGATAAAGCTAGATCCGGACGACCGCCTGAAGACCGCCTTCATCACGCCATTCGGAGCCTTCTGCTACCTGACTATGACATTCGGCTTAAGAAATGCTGGTGCCACTTTTCAGCGTTGCATGCAGAAGTGCCTCCTCAAGCAACTCGGCAGAAACGCTCACGTCTACGTAGACGACATTGTGGTGAAGACGGAGAAGCGCGGCACCTTGCTGGAAGACCTCAAAGAAACATTTGAGAACCTATGCCGGTTCCAAATCAAGCTCAACCCCGAGAAATGCATGTTCGGAGTGCCAGCCGGCCAGCTCCTAGGCTTCCTGGTCTCCGTACGCGGCATCGAATGCAACCCGGTGAAGATCAAGGCCATCGAGAGAATGGTGATCCCCACCAAGCTTCGAGACATCCAAAAGTTCACCAGATGCTTGGCCTCCTTGAACCGCTTCATTAGCCGGCTCGGAGAGAAAGCTCTCCCCCTCTACCGCCTCATGAAGAAGAGCACTCACTTCGAGTGGAACGACCAGGCCGATCAAGCTTTTCACGAGCTGAAGAAGATGCTGGCCATGCCGCCCGTCCTAGCGGCACCGACCGAGAAAGAGCCCATGCTCCTTTACATTGCCGCAACCAGCCGGGTGGTCAGCACCGTCATCGTAGTCCAACGCCCAGAAGAAGGCCGAGCCCAGCCGGTCCAGAGGCCGGTGTATTATTTGAGCGAGGTACTGTCCGCTTCAAAGCAGAACTACCCGCACTACCAGAAGATGTGTTACGGCATGTACTTCACCGCCAAGAAGCTGAAGCCCTACTTTCAAGAGCATCCCGTCACGGTCGTATGCACCGCCCCGCTGGCCGAGATCATAGGCAGCCGGGATGCGTCCGGTCGGGTGGTGAAATGGGCCATCGAACTGGCCCCTTACACAATCTTCTACCAGCCCCGCACCGCCATCAAGTCCCAAGCACTGGTCGACTTCCTCGTCGACTGGGCCGAGACCCAATACCTGCCGCCGGCTCCCGACTCCACCCATTGGCGCATGCACTTCGACGGGTCCAAGATGCGCACCGGCTTGGGAGCCGGCATCGTCCTTACCTCTCCCAAAGGCGACAAGCTCAGATACACGCTGCAGATTCACTTTGCCGCCTCCAACAACGTGGACGAGTACGAGGCGCTCATGCACGGGCTCCGGCTTGCCAAAGAACTCGGCATTCGCCGGATCCTATGTTATGGCGACTCGGACTTGGTGGTCCAACAATCATCCGGCGACTGGGACGCGAAGGACGCAAATATGGCAAGCTATCGCTTCCTGGTTCAACAACTCAGCGGATACTTTGAAGGATGCGAGTTCCTCCACGTATCGCGAGCCGACAACGAGCCAGCCGATGCCCTGGCTCGAATAGGCTCCACTCGGCAAGCAATACCAACCGGAGTCGCTCTACAACGCCTCCTCAAGCCGTCCATCAAGCCGTCTCCAGAGTCTGATTCCATCTTCGTGCCGCCTGACCCTGACGCGGCCGGGTCCGGCTCGAAGAACCAAGCAGGCGACTCCGGGGCTTCAGTAGTCGGCCCGGGGACATCGGCAACCGGCGCGGGGACTGCCACACCCGGGTCGGGGACTGCCGTAGCCGGCCCGGGGACTGCACCAGCACAACAGCCGGCGGCCGACTCCAACATTTCACCACCCAGCCCGCCCACCCTGGTGGCAGTAGCCACATTGGCAGTAGGAGAAGTCGCGGCTCCGTCATGGGCTCAGTCCATCCTCAACTTCCTAGTAAACCAAGATCTGCCGGCTGACGAAGCAGAGGCAAGACAAGTCCAGCGTCGAGCCGGAGCATACACAATCGTCAACAGAGAACTCGTCAAGCGCAGTGTCACTGGAGTCCTCCAACGGTGCGTCGAGCAAGAGAATGGCATTGCAATCCTCAGAGACATTCACCAAGGAGAATGCGGCCACCATGCGGCTTCAAGATCACTCGTCGCCAAAGCTTTCCGCCATGGTTTCTTCTGGCCGACCGCTTTGGATGATGCCAAAGAATTAGTCAAATATTGCAAAGGGTGCCAACTCTTCAGCTCCAAGCAACACATGCCGGCTTCGGCACTCAAGACCATTCCCCTCACCTGGCCCTTCGCCGTTTGGGGACTAGACATGGTGGGCCCATTCAAGATGGCGCGCGGCGTCATGACGCATTTGCTCGTCGCCGTGGACAAATTCACCAAGTGGATTGAGGCAAAGCCGATCAAGAAGCTGAATGGGCTGACTGCTGTGACATTCATCACAGACATAACAACTCGGTACGGCGTGCCACACAACATCATCACCGACAATGGCACAAATTTTGCCAAAGGAGCCTTGGCACGTTTCTGCACAGCCCAAGGTATCCGGCTGGACTTAGCGTCCATCGCCCACCCGCAGTCAAACGGCCAGGTCGAGCGAGCCAACGGCCTCATCCTCTCCGGCATCAAGCCTCGACTGGTCGTACCTCTGGAGCGTTCAGCCGGCTGTTGGCTCGATGAGCTGCCGGCTGTCCTCTGGAGTCTGCGCACTACACCAAACAAGTCAACCGGCTTCACCCCTTTCTTCCTTGTGTATGGTGTCGAGGTGGTCATCCCAACTGACATCGAGTTTGACTCGCCTCGAGTAACCATGTACACGGAAGCGGAGGCCAAGGAAGCATGAGAAGACGGCGTCGACCTGCTGGAAGAAGGCCGGCTGTTAGCCCTCAGCCGGTCTGCCATCTACCAGCAGGGCCTACGCCGCTACCACAGCCGGAAGGTCAAGCCAAGATCCTTCCAAGAGGGCGATCTTGTGCTCCGGCTGATCCAGCAAACAGCCGGCCAGCACAAGCTCTCGGCCCCTTGGGAGGGCCCCTTTGTCATCAGCAGAGCCTTAGGCAACGACTCCTACTACCTGATCGACACACAGAAGCCGAAGGCACGAAAGAGAGACGACTCCGGCAAGGAGTCGGAACGACCATGGAACGCCAACCTCCTTTGAAGATTTTACAGTTGCAATGCAGTATGTATCACGCTAACTTTTGTATTAAGTACGAGACAATAGGCCCCCCGAGGAGGGCGCGGGGACTGCCATCTCTTATTTATGAATGAAAAGTATCATGCTTATGACCTTGTCATTTCATTTACTTGTTCTGTCCGGCACCGGGTTCAACTAGTCGGCCCGGGGACTAGCCGACTGGAGTTATATTAGAAGTCCTACCCGCGGTCAGACAAGTAGTGTGCAGACACCCAGGCTTAGCTCTTGCCAAAGTCGCAGTTCGAAGAACCGGCTGTCCGGCTGGCAAGAGTCCAAAGCAGGAAAGGATGCCACACGAAAAATGGCCAGGGACCAACGGACTAATATAACGAAAGCCGGTTTGCCGCCTACCACCGACCGACTATCAGAGTAGCCGGTCGGCCGGTTTCCATTCACTTCACTTCAATCCAAGAAAGCTTGAGTACTGGCCTCCCCAAAGAGGGAAGGCGGCAAAGGAAAAAGCCTAAGGATAAAAAGTATACGCGAATGGAAACCAAACATGCACATAATAATATTTACATAAAAGACCTCCAAGAGGCCAGCATTCAACATAGTTTGGATACACCCCCAGTGGGTGGAACTGCGAAAACCTAATAAAAATTGTTCAAAAGACAACAAGCAGGAAAAATAAGGACGGCAGGTCAAGCTGGCGGAGCGACCGACGAGCCGGGCTGGTTGGCGGAGACGGTTGTGCCGGCTGAAGGAGCGGCCGGCTGGCGAACCTCGGCTTGATCACCGCCTCCCGCAGAGGGCGCGCTTCCACGCACCTTGTTGCTGGAGGCACGGTCGGCCTGAGGTCAGCCGGTTGTTCCACCAGCCGGCTCGACGTCTTCACCGTCCTCCTCTTCGTCATCCTCGCCCTCGTCGCTGGAGGCGATCTCCTCCGCCGAGTCCTCGCCCACCGCCGGGTTCAGCCCAAACCACTCCTCCGGCTGGGCAACACCATCATCGTCGATTTCGGGTGCGAAAATGCTGATGTCGGTGCACTCGGCGATCGTCGAAGCACGCTGGGCGATAGCCGGCCTCACCTCCTCCAGCTCCGCGTCGGCCTCCATCCGCCAAGTGCGCAGCTGGTCCAGGCTCAGCCCTGGGTACCAAGCCCGAACGAACTCCAATGCCCGCCCGGCTCCGAGGCGGGCCGCCGACGCCTTCCAAGCCTCAAAGCGACCGACTACGACCTCCAGCCAGTTGGCAGTCTGGCTTGGGGTGCGGGGGATCGTCTCGCTGGGCCAGAGAGCGGCCAACACCTGCGCCCCGGCACGTTGGAGCCGGCGAAGCATCCGATGAGCCGGCTGCAGCCGCGCCTGGATAGCCAAGAGCTGCTCCTCAAGTGTCCGGTTCGCGTCCGGTGCGATGTTGGCCCCCGCCTGACGACGCGCCTTGCGATGGGCCTCGATGCTTTGGGCGGCGAAGGCGGAGTAGCCAGGAAAGTAGTCTGCACAAGAAAATAGGCAGCAGCACAAGTTAGGCCAAAAACCAGGCGCCAAGGGGCAGGAGAGGAGCGAGGAAGGTGGCTTACCGTCGATCAAGTCTTCGATGCGGCCGAAGCCTTTGTCCAGTGCTCGCCAAGTCTCGGCCCATCTCGCCGCCTCGGTCTCAAACTCTGCCTTCAGGGCGGCCTCGCTATCCTGCGCTTTCTGCAGGGACGCCTTGTGGCTCTTCTCTTGGTCAGCCAGCTTCTTGGCCAGGCGGTCATGCTCCTGGACCAAGGATGCGTACTCAGCATCCTTGGTATGAAGGGCGGCCCGCACTTCGCCGAGCTCCTTCCTCAAGTCGGCGTTGGCCCGTGAAGACAAAGAAGAAGAAAAACCAATAAGGAAAAGGTCGTCAAGGAAGATCCGACCCGACTGCTCAGCAGTCGGCCCGAATCTCGGGGACTACACCCAGTGGGTGCACTGACGCGCCCCCACAGGAAGACAGGCAAAGATCAAACACTTACTTTGGCTGTCGGCCAGGTCGTCGGTCCTCCGACTCAACTCCCGAGCCTGAGAGTTGAAGGCGGCAGCACGGGAGTTGTGATATTCCTGGAAGTTCAGACAGGAAGCAAAAATAAGACAGTCGTCAAGAAAGATCCGACCCGACTGCGCAGCAGTTGGCCCGAATCTCGGGGACTACACCCAGTGGGTGCGTTGACGCGCCCCCACGGAAGAAATCAAGAGATCAAAGCGGCCAAGAATGAAGGGCTTACCCGGATGGCGGCTCGCGTCGACTGGAACTCCTGGGTGAACTGCTGCAGCAGGGCGGCTTGAGCTTGAAGCCAGCTCCGGACCCTTTGAGCCGCCACATTCAGCTCGCCAGTCCCCCCGCTGGGAGTCCACTCGGACGTGGCGGTGTTGGCTGCCTTCAAATCCTCCGCTGACTGGCCTGCGCCCGCGACTCGGCGCGACTCCAGCGGAGCGGCGCCTCCCCCTGCGCGCCGACGCGTCACCGGCTCCACCTCGAGGCCGGCTCCGCCCTCCGGCTCACCCCCGGCCGGCTCCTCTGGCGCCGCCGGCGATTGGCCGCCTTGGCCCGCCCCGGTTGGCGCTGCCGGCGGTGCTCTCCCCGCGAAGAACACGGGGTCCTCCCTCCTCTCCGTCAGCGGCGGGTCTTGGACGATCTCCTCCGCCAAGGGCAATGGGGTGTCAGGGGCCACGGCTCGGAGGGGAATGGCGAGCAGCGGAGGCTGGTCGCGCGAGCCCTCCGCCTCCATCCCCGCGGTCGCCGCCTCCGCCTGGGCCTTGGCCGCCGCGTCGGCCTGCTCCCTCGCCGCCTAGGCGGCCGCTTTTTCCGCCGCCTCATGCTCCTCGCGCGCCTCGCAGGCGTTCTGCTCCGTGGCCTCCCTGAGGTCGGCGCGGGGGTCCACGCGGCGGGAGCTCGAAGACCCTCCAGCCGGCCCCATTACGGAGCCGCCCGGACCCCCCTCAAGGGAAAGTGGTGCCCTGTCCAGCAAGCGGGAAAGGGTTAAGAAGAATTTTCAAACAAGAGAGAACGATGCAAAGCATGCGACAAAGCAATCAACGACTTACGCTGAGACCGCCTGAGGCTGCTTCACCGCCTTGCGGAAGCGGGCCGCTTTCGCAGCCGCCTCATCTCGCTTGGTCGTCGCGGTGGAGGCTTTGGACTTCTTCGGCCAACTGCCAAAGAGGCCTGAAGCGGCCCGGCGCTTCTGTGCGCCGCCGCCTGCAGCCGGCATGATGGACGAGCCCGCGCCCTGATGGTTGGCCGCCGGCTGGCGACGTGGGGCGACTTCGGCTTCAGCATCATCCGGCCAGTCCTCGAAGCTGGCGGTAAGCCTTGAGCCCCCGGGCTCGGCATCGTCCCCAACGACGATGTCTTCCATGGTGGCCGCCCCCAAATCCGGGTCGTCAACGTCGTCCGCCGTGCAGTCGGGGGCGTACTGGCGTTCTATCCCCGCTGCCCCGGTCGTCGGCGGGAGAAGGGGGTTCTGCTAAGAAGAACCGGCCGATCAAAAGCCGGCCATCATAAAGTCGGCTACCAACGAAAAGAAGAAAGAGAGGAAGGCTTACCACGGGCGGAGGGTTGGCGCGAGAATACGGCGCCCTGTCGTATCGCCAGTCTTCGATGAGCTTGCAATTGGAGATGTAATTTACCATGTACGATACCTCTGCATGAGGCATCTCCCTGGTGCTCAGCCGGATTGGGTCGAAACGGCCGCTCATCTGACACATCATGTGGGGTCGGCTTTGGAGAGGAGATACCCGGTGCTCCATGAAGGCGGCCACCAAGTCAGCCCCGCTCAGGCCTTCCGACTGGATCATCACCCGAAGACGGGAGACGGCAGCGTTCCCGGCCTGAGACAGCGACCGGGGCCAGAAACTCCATGAGGGCTGCCTCCCAGCCGGCGGGCCGGCTACGTAAGCCGGCAGGTTGATGTAGTCTCCTTGCTCGGCGACGTTCTTCACGTAGAAGTACGACTTCTGCCAGATCTTCACCGACTGGATCAGGAGGATGGGTGGGAACGGGTTGTTCTCGCCCGCCCTCCTCATGGCGATGAAGGCCCCGCAGGGGGCGGGCACGCTTGCCACGACGGTGCCGAGTTTGCTCTGGAAGAATTCCCCCCAGAGCTCCAGCGTGGGGAGCAGCCCCAAGAAACCTTCGCAGAGAGAGACGAAGGCCGACAGCAGCATCACCGTGTTGGGCGTGAGGTGATGCGGCTGAAGATTGTAGAACTCGAGGAAGGAGCGCAGGAACCCGCTCGCCGGAAGGCCGAAGCCGCGCAGGAAGTGCGAGCGGAAGACGACCCGCTCGCCCTCCTCTAGTGCCGGCGAGATCTCCGTCTCTGGCGTCAGGCGGACCCGCACGAGGTTGGCGTCGGGCAGGCGCCGAGTCTGGCGGAGGAACTCAACATGGTCCTCGTGGACATTGGAGCCGTCCCACGAGCTCGACATCACCATGGGAGCAAGACGATGTGGCGGCGCGGCGGCGCTGAGACGGGAGGCTGCGGCGGCAACGAGAGGAAGAAAGTAGGACGAGAAGGGGCGGAGCGAGAGAGAGCGTGCGAACCTCTGTCACTCCCCCTCCTCCCCCTACTTATAGGCTCACGTGGCGGAGCCGAGGAGGCGCGGCGTGGGGAAGCGTGGGGATCGATCGTGCCCACTCCCCCACGTCCCGCGCTTATTGCGCCCTAATGGCGAAATAAAACCGCCGCGGGAAGGCGAGCGGTCCATGTGGGCCACGGAAGATCCATGCTCGAACCGAGGCCTGCGAGTGGCGGGCCCGGGCCTGCGGCGACTTCCCGTCGCACGCGTGCGTTGGCAGGATTTCCTCGCCACGTGGCACGCGTTCCCACCTACTAGAACCGGAGCTCACGGAAGTCGGCACGCACAAGCAAAGCCGGCCCCGCAGGATAGGAAGCTGACCAAGCTTCTCGTCCCCTTATCAGCCTCGAAGCTCGCTCAGCTTCGGGGACTACTGTCGGAGTAAATAGCCATGGGTAGCCTAGCCGGCTTCCCGTGGCCCTTTTGAAAAAATTACGAGCCCGTTCGGCTCTCAAGAATCCAAGACATGGGGCCGCCTTCCCCTCACTGGCTGTCACCCAGGCCGGCTTTCGGAAGGCGGCCCGACTTTAGCCCTCATGAATAAAGCCATGGGATGCCGACTCCAAGAAGCCGGCAGTGAGGAGGCCGACTCCAAGAATCCGGCCGCGAGGAGGCCGACTCCAAGAAGTCGGCCCCCATAAAGCGGTCGAGATCGTACCCTCAAAGTTTGCACCCACCTAACGGAGATGTGACGGGGCGTGGCTATAGTGGAGCCTGCCACCCCCAAATCCCGGAGCGCGTCTGGCACACTGTGTCGTACGGGTGGCCATGACCCGTCCGGCGCGGCACTGTTGCCATACTGACCCTGATGTCATCCACGATGGATTACCAGTACAGCCACGGGCGATGGGCCCCCTCATGCAGAGAGACACCTGAAGGCGGCCTGGCTTCCCTCAGTCGGCTCGAGACGGAGCCAGCTCTCTCCAGCCAGCTTGCCACCCCCTCGAAGGAGATGCCCCATTAAGGAGACAAGATGCGGTGAGGCTACAGTGGCCACCCGCCGGACGGCAGCACTGTAGCCATGCTTACCTCGGCGAAGCCTACGTCACCAAGATGGGGTGACAGTAACCAGCCACCGACCAGGCCCTGGCCAGTGGGGCCTGCCTGTCAACCAAGGGGCCGGCAGTCGGCGGGACCCACCAGTCGGCGGGCCCCAGCAGCCGGCGCAGAAGCCGACGAGCGCAGACACAGACGGCTGGGCCCCGCGCCCAGTCGGATTACCATTGTACCCCCGGGGGGTAGGTCTATATAAACCCCCCGGGACACCCATGCAAAGGGTTGGACCCTCAGCTAGTTTTAGACACCACACCAGGAGAAGAAGCAAGCTAGCCGTGCCCTTCTTCCTCCTCCCACCAAACAGCTCAAGGAGCATTGTGTAGCTACTTGTCCATCCAGTGATCATGCGGAGACCCCGCAGAGCAGAAGTAGGGGTGTTATCTCCACGGAGAGCCCCGAAGCTGGGTAAGATTCACCGGCGTGCATGTCTTCGCCTCATCCCGTTTCCAGGCACCGGCGACGTCTTACTGGCTCCCACAACGATAAGCCACCCATTGGCATATGTCGCACCTACCACCCTACACCGAAACATGGATGCCCTACATACTCCTATAATTGGAGAAACACCCGAGGCCCAGGCCTTGGAGCAGGCGCACTTGGCCAATCTGGCTGAGCGCACTCAGCTGGAGAACCTCCAGCGCGCACTCGATGATCGCGCTCGTCAGCATGCTCCTGAGTCCAGTCGACGTCAACTTTTTCCACCTCTGACTCAGGTATACCGAACACCGATCCAAAATCTAGCAGCTGCTGCCCGGATAGCAGAGTTGATTCAACCTTCCCAATCAGAAGCTGGCCGAGGTCTGGTGCAGATCAGAGCCTTGCTCCGGGCAGCGGGAGAGCAGAATACGGTCGTGTCTCAGTCACGGAATAGGATCCATAGCAGATCCGTGGTCGCAGATACAGTTCAGTCGGCCTATAGTCCGAGATCGCCCCCGAGGCGTGAGGGACGTGGAGATCGGCGTGACCAGTACAGAAACCAGGAGCAGTATGATCGTCGAGCCGATCGCGATGATCGCCGTTGAGTGCCCACGCCTCCTCCAAGGAGTGGGTCATACGTGCCTCGGCCACATGAAGACAGACGCCCTCACAGTGTCGGAAGAGGTATTCCAGTCGACCCCAGGGAACCAGGCTTTGATGCGAGATCTATTCTCGTCCAGGGCTTGGTCGACAGAAACAGAGCTCACCGAGATGGCCATGACAGAGATCCGCAAACCAGCAATAGGGTGCATGTCTCTGGTCCAGAGTGCTTCAGCAGAGCTACCAGAGCTGCGGTGATTCCCCCCAACTTCAGGTTGGCGACTGGAGTCAGTAAGTTCACCGGAGAGTCCAAGCCTGACACTTGGCTTGAAGACTACCGAGTGGCTGTCTAGATTGGTGGCGGCAATGATGAAGTGGCCATGAAGCACCTTCCTCTGATGTTGGAAGGCTCAGCTAGAGCATGGCTGAATCAGTTAGCGTCTGGCAGCATCTATACTTGGGAAGATCTCGCACGAGTGTTTGTCAGAACGTTTGAGGGTTCTTGCAAACGGCCAGCAGGTTTTACAGAATTACAGTGTTGCGTCCAGAAACCGAATGAAACTTTGAGGGATTATATCCAGAGATGGATCACCCTACACCACATGGTAGAAGATGTGTCTGATCATCAGGCAATTTGTGCTTTCAAGGAAGGCGTCAGGTACTGGGAGTTGAATCTGAAATTCGGTCGGACAGGAAACATGACTCTGACTCGGATGATGGAAATTGCCACCAAGTATGCCAATGGTGAAGAGGAAGAGCGACTCCGGAGTGGTAAGCACAAAGCAGTCGCCCACGAACCCGGAGGAGGAAATTCCAGTCGGAAACAGAAGCGCAAGGCCGAACCAACTACTTTGGGTGAAGCCTTGGCTGTGGTTCAAGGAAAGTTCAAGGGGAAGCCCGAAGGGCCATGGAACCCCAAGAAAGTAAAAGATCAAGATGGAAATGACGTGTTCGATCTGCCGTGCCATATCCACACCAAAAAAGACGAAGAAGGTAATTTCATTTACCCGAAGCACACCACTCGGCAGTGTCGACTCCTGATCCAGCAGTTCCGAGAGAAACGGCCCAAGGAAAAGGAGAAGGAGGCAGACAAGGCTGAGAGTGAAGGAGAGGATGATGATGGTTATCCCCACATGAATTCCACTCTGATGATTTTTGTTGATGTTAAGAGCAAAAGTCGATTGAAAGTCATCAACAGGGAAGTGAACATGGTCCCTCCGGTGACACCCAGTTACTTGAAATGGTCGCAGACTGCCATTACATTCGACCAGTCTGATCAGCCAGCGCACATCGCCACCCCTGGGAGGCAAGCACTGGTGGTCGACCCGGTGGTCGAATGCACTTGACTGACAAAGGTCCTGATGGACGGTGGAAGTGGCCTGAACATTCTGTATGCAGAAACATTGAAAGGAATGGGCATTCTGATGTCTAGACTCAGCGAAAGCCATATGAGTTTCCATGGGGTCATTCCAAGCAAGAAGGTTGCATCCCTCGGTCAGATTGCACTCGACGTGGTTTTTGGTGATGCCAAAAATTACCGCAAAGAAAAGTTGACGTTTGAAGTTGTGGATTTTCAGAGTGCGTATCATGCAATTCTAGGTAGACCAGCTTATGCACGATTCATGGCTCGACCTTGTTACGTGTACCTCAAACTGAAGATGCCTGGTCCTAGAGGAGTGATCACTATCTCTGGTAATCAGAAGAAGGCGGAAGAGTGCTTCCAGAAGGGCTCAAAGATTGTCGATGCCCAGATGGCCGTGGTAGAATTGCAAGAATACCAGAAAAATGCAGACCCGAGTGACTTGCTGTGAGCCAAGAAGCCAGCCACAGATTCAGCATTCCAGTCGTCTGGCGAGACAAAGTCGATTCGCATTCACCCGACGGATCCCAATGCAGCTCCGACTCACATTTCAACCATACTCGACTCCAAATAGGAAGAAGCGCTCATCCAGTTCCTCCGTGAGAACTGGGACATCTTTGCATGGAAGCCTTCTGACATGTCGGGTGTTCCCAGGGGACTGGCTGGGCATCGTTTGCGAGTCGACCCGAAGGTGAAACCAGTCAAAGAGCATCTTCGACGGTCCGCCGTCCAGAAAAGAAAAGCAATCGGTGAAGAAGTGGCTCGGCTTCTGGCAGATGAGTTTATCCGAGAGATTTACCACTCCGAGTGGTTAGCCAATGTTGTCATGGTCCCAAAGAAAGATGACTCACTCCGCATGTGTATTGATTTCAAGCATATCAATCGGGCCTGCCTGAAAGATCACTTCCCTCTCCCTCGCATCGATTAGATAGTCAATTCGGCTGCAGGATGCGAACGTTTGTCCTTTTTGGACGCCTACTCCGGGTACCACCAGATCCGTCTGTACGGACCCGACGAAATAAAGACAGCTTTTATCACCCCGTTTGGGTGCTTCTGTTATGTCACAATGCCATTCGGCTTGAAGAACGCCGGAGCCACATTTATGCAGATGATTCAGAAGTGCCTGCTCACTCAGATCAGTCGGAATGTGGAAGCATACATGGATGACATTGTGGTCAAGTCACGTAAAGGTTCCGACCTACTGACTGACCTTGCTGAAACCTTTGCCAACCTCAAAAGGTATGATATCAAGCTCAATCCATCAAAGTGCACGTTTGGAGTTCCAGGAGGCAAGTTACTTGGTTTTCTTGTTTCCGAACAAGGAATCGATGCTAACCCAGAGAAGATAGGCGCTATACTCCGAATGAAACGCCATGTGCATGTGCATGACGTCCAGAAGCTTACTGGTTGCTTGGCCGCCCTAAGTCGATTCATTTCTCGCCTCGGTGAAAAGGCGCTGCCTCTTTACCGACTGATAAAGAAATCAGATAAGTTCGAGTGGACCCCAGAAGCTGATACAGCATTTGCAGAGCTAAAAGCCCTGCTTTCCACCCAGCCGGTGCTTGCTGCTCCAGTCAGCAAAGAGCCTCTACTGCTTTATATAGTAGCCACTGGACAAGTCGTCAGTATAGTACTTACGGTCGAGCGGGAAGAAGAAGGAAAGCATACAAAGTTCAACGCCCAGTTTATTATATTTCTGAAGTCCTGACCCCATCAAAGCAGGGATATTCTCACTATCAGAAGCTTGTTTATGGGATTTACATGACCACAAAGAAGGTTGCACACTACTTCTCAGATCACTCTGTTACAGTCGTCAGCGACGCTCCATTGTCAGAGATTCTGCACAACAGGGATGCAACTGGTCGAGTGGCAAAATGGGCGATTGAACTCCTTCCCTTAGATATCAAGTTTGAGGCAAAGAAAGCTATCAAGTCCCAAGCAATAGCAGATTTCCTCGCCGAGTGGATCGAACAGCAACTGCGAACTCAAGTTCACTCTGAGCACTGGACCATGTTCTTTGACGGATCCAAGATGTTGAACGGTTCTGGTGCTGGAGTAGTTCTGGTATCCCCCCGAGGAGACAGGCTCAGATAAGTCCTCCAGATTCACTTTGATTCCTCCAACAATGAAGCAGAATATGAAGCACTCCTGTATGGGTTGCGCATGGCCATCTCACTCGGTGTCCGTCGCCTCATGGTCTATGGCGACTCAGATTTGGTAGTTAATCAAGTGATGAAGGAGTAGGACGTCAGAAGTCCAGCCATGACTGGTTACTGCAACGCGGTGAGAAAGCTTGAGAAGAAGTTCGAGGGGTTAGAACTCCACCACATCCCCCGATTGAAAAATCAAGCAGCCGATGACTTGGCAAAGATAGGTTCCAAGAGAGAAGCCATTCCCAGCAATGTGTTTTTGGAGCATATTCACACGCCGACAGTGTAGGAAGATCCTTTCACTAAAGAGCCCCCACAACCTAAGAGCGCCACGGATCCGACTGAAGTCGAGGTCCCAGCTGTGGTCGACCTGATCATGGAGGTTCTGGCCATTACTCCCGACTGGACGGTTCCCTACATTGCGTACATCCTCAGGAAAGAGCTCCCAGAGGATGAAGAAGAGGCTCGACAGATCGTCCGTCGATCCAAGGCCTTTACTGTGATAAGAGGGCAGTTGTTCAGGGAAAGCGTGACTGGAGTCGTTCAGAAATGCATAACACCAGAAGAAGGTCGAATGATCCTCAACGACATCCACTCGGGGACCTGTGGTCACCATGCGTCCTCTCGGGCCATCGTGGCTAAAGCATACCGAGCTGGATTCTATTGGCCACGAGCAAATAAAATGGCAAAAGATATAGTCGACAGATGTGAAGGCTGCCAGTTTTACTCCGATATGTCTCACAAGCCAGCGTCAGCCCTGAAGACCATCCCCCTCGTCTGGCCCTTCGCTGTTTGGGGACTGGATATGGTTGGACTGCTGAGAACCGGTAAAAGCGGCTTCACTCACGTGCTCATTGCAGTCGACAAATTTACCAAATGGATCGAAGCTAAACCTATCAAGAACCTTGATGCTAGCACCGCTGTCAGTTTTATCAAAGAATTGACATTCAGATATGGAGTCCCACACAGCATCATCACGGACAACGGATCGAACTTCGATTCCGATGAGTTCAGAGCTTTCTGCACCTCTCAGGGCACTCGAGTCGACTATGCTTCTGTCGCTCACCCGCAGTCGAACGGACAAGCAGAAAGAGCCAATGGCCTAATTCTCAAAGGTCTGAAACCCCGACTGATGCGTGATCTCAAACACGCAGCAGGTGCTTGGGTTGATGAACTTCCATCAGTTCTGTGGGGTTTAAGGACAACTCCTAATCGGTCGACTAGGTGAACTCCTTTCTTCTTAGTCTATGGAGCCGAAGCTGTTCTACCAAGTGACTTGCTCCACAATGCACCCCGAGTTGAGCTCTTCTTTGAAGCGGAAGCAGAGCAGGCCCGGCAAGATTCAATCGATCTCTTAGAGGAGGAAAGAGAGATGGCCTTGATCCGATTGACCATTTATCAGCAAGACTTGCGTCGATTCCACGCCAGAAATGTGAGGGGTCGGGCCTTTCAAGAAGGAGACCTAGTTCTTCGAGTGGATCAGCAGAAACCACACAAGCTTGCCCCGACTTGGGAGGGCCCCTTCATCATCACCAAAGTTCTCCACAATGGAGCATACCATCTTTACAGTGTTGAGCATCAGAAAGACAAGCCACGGGCTTGGAACGCGGAGCTGCTCCGTCCCTTTTATGCTTAAGCACTCGTTCGAATAAAATGTAATAAGAAACACCTTTTGTAATTTGTTTATCAAAGACAAGAGCTTTCGGTTCTCTCATTTGATTGTGTTGTTCTTATTTACTTCTGAAATCCCCTAGTGGGTGGGCTTAGTCACGAATCTGTTTCTCCTAAGTTCGAGAGAAAATCCTACCGAGTGGAGAGCAATCCTCCCAGTCGGGGGCTTAGCTTCAGTCCAGCACTCACCTAAGTTCTCTCACTAAGAGGCTTAGCTGCATTCCGGTACTCGCCTAAGTTTGAAAAAATCCTACCGAGTGGAGAGCAATCCTCCCACTTGGGGGCTTAGCTGCAGTCCAGCACTCGCCTAAGTTCTCTCACTAAGAGGCCTAGCTGCAGTCCGGTACTCGCCTAAGGTTGAAAAAATCCTACCGAGTGGAGAGCAATCCTCCCACTCAGGGGCTTAGCTGCAGTCCAGCACTCGCCTAAGTTCTCTCACTAAG
>NC_057800.1:397334315-397359013 GCF_018294505.1 Triticum aestivum | reverse complement strand
TAAGAGGCTTAGCTGCAGTCCGGTACTCGCCTAAGGTTGAAAAAATCCTACTGAGTTGAGATCAATCCTCCCACTCGGGGGCTTAGCTGCAGTCCAGCACTCGCCTAAGTTCTCTCACTAAGAGACTTAGCTGCAGTCCGGTACTCGCCTAAGTTTGAAAAAATCCTACCGAGTGGAGAGCAATCCTTCCACTCGGGGGCTTAGCTGCAGTCCAGCACTCGCCTAAGTTCTCTCACTAAGAAAGTTAGCTGCAGTCCGGTACTCGCCTAAGTTTGAAACATACCCCTATCCGAAAGGACGACTAGGTGCAGGTCGACTGCAACCTTCTCCTTCGAAGCTACGGCACAAATACAACGTCCGCTCCATCCCTATCCGCAAGGACGACGAGGTGCAGGTCGACTGCAACCTTCTCCTTCGGAGCTGTGGCACAAATACAACGTCCACTCCATCCCTATCCATAAGGACGACGAGGTGCAGGCCGACTACAACCTTCTCCTTCGGAGCTGCGGTGCAAATACAACGTCCGCTCCATCCCTATCCGCAAGGACGACGAGGTGCATGTCGACTGCAACCTTCTCCTTCGGAGCTGCGGCACAAATACAACGTCCACTCCATCCCTATCCGCAAGGACGATGAGGTGCAGGTCGACTGCAACCTTCTCCTTCAGAGATACGGCACAAATACAACGTCTGCTTCGTCCCTATCTGCAAGGACGACGAAGCGTTCCGAGCAGTGAACAAAGTCCATTCAAAGGCAAACACAAGCACATTCGGAAGTAAACCAAATTCAAATAAATCCTAAAAGTTCCAAGCAGCAAATCAAAAGTACTCGGGCATCAAACCTGAAGGAGTTCAACGGTTACAGCAATCACTCGGCATTCCGAGGAAAATTTAAAGCGGATTCAAGTTTCATAAGTTTGTTCACTCGGCCGGAGGAGGGCTGGCAGGCTCCACGAATGAGTCCAGGTCGATCCCATCGGCGATCCGAGTGGCAGCAGCAATGAAAGTCTCCATGAAGGACTGGAAATCGTGCTTTTTGGTGTTAGTGACTTTGATTGCAGCCAGCTTGTCCTCACGAGCATCCTTACAATGGACTCGCACCAAGGACAGCGCCATGTCAGCACCACACTGGGCGGAGGATTTCTTCCATTCTTGCACTCGGTCAGGGATCTCGTTCAGTCGAGTCATCAGGGATTCCAGGTCATTCTAAAGCGTCGCCCCCGGCCAAAGCGATGAGTCGATTCGAGAGACAACCTCCTTCAGGCGCGCGAGGTAGCTTGTGGCGCTGGCGATACGGGACTCCAGTCGGAGCACGTTCATCACAGTTTCGTCGCAGACTGGGGAAGCGATAGGGTCCAGACCCGTCTCGACCCTCCCAGTTTCTTCGTCGAAGTCTTGGCAGAGTTCTGCAGCCAAAAGTTAGTCAATCGACCAAGAAAGATCCAATCACAAGCATCAACACAGTCGGATTAAAATAAATACCTTCTAGCGCGAGATAAAGCTTCTTCGCGAGAGTCCTCAGATAAGCTTCTGTGTCATTCCTCTTGCGGATTGCAGATTCCAACTTTTCATTCAGGACGACCTTGTCCTTCTTCAGACTGGTCACTTCACGGTTAGCTTCATTACGACAAGATTTCAGTTTGTTCACCTCTCCTTCCAACGTTCCGATTGAAGCAAGCTTCTGGTCTGCGAGAGTGGTTTTGTCTTGGGCTGCTTTTTGCGCGGCGGCGAGGTCTGAGTCCTTCTTCTCCAGAGCCAACTTCATTTTCTCTGCAAAAGAAGCAATCGAATCAAAGAAGAGGTCAAAGAGATATATTGAAAGTCAGTCGACAATCAGTTACCTTCCATACCAGCGGCCTCGTCTTGAGCTTTTTTCAGATTCTGCTGGGCCAATTCCAAGCCTAAGTTGAGTTGCCTCTGCTTCTCCTCAAGTTCAGCAAATTTGGAAATAAGAGTACAAGACTTCTGCAGAAGGCAAAAGACGGATCAATCGATAAGATCAAAGGTGGTTCACTTCCGAGTGAATAAAATCTAAAGAAGTTCATTTAGACCCCAGCCGACTGCACACAGTCGAATGTGGTCTCAGGGGCTACACCCAGCGGGTGCACTTGGCGTGCCCCCGCTAACTAGACTCAACTCGTCCGGTCCGCCCGGACCAAGTCAAAAAAAGGGTTGTTCAGACCCTAGTCGACTACCAGCAGTCGATTGTGGTCTCGGGGACTACACCCAGTGGGTGCACTTAGCGTGCCCCCACCGGTTCGGATCCTACTCGACTGGCCCGCCGGAGTCGAGTGCGAGTAAAAAAGAAAAGAAAGAAGAACTCAGACCCCAGTCGACTGCAAGCAGTCGACCGTGGTCTCGGGGACTACACCCAGTGGGTGCACTTAGCGTGCCCCCACCGGTTCTAATCCCACTCGCCCAGACCGAGTGGACGAGCAAAACTACCAAAAACAACAAAACACCCAGTGGGTGCTCTAATTCGACGCAAACAATAGGAGATTGCGCAGAAGAAGATTTTTCGAATAACATTTCTTCATAGAACAAAAACAGTCAGAAAGTCTACTCACCTGGACATTGGCCCGAAGAGCAGCGCTGGCGTCGTAGGCAGCCTGGCTGTTCTCATGCACTGTCTTCACCCGCTCCATCATCATGTCAGCTTGTCGGATGGCTTCCGCAGCCGCTTCCGACTGGTTGTCCGGGACGGGGTAGCTGGTGAAAAGGTGGGCAGACGACCCAGGTGCGGCGGCTTGGAGCTCCGCGGCGTGGAGTTGGACAGCTGAAGGAATCACAAGTGCAGTTGACGGTGCGGGATGCCCACTCGACAAGGGCGCAGCAAAGGTCACAGAGGCCCTGCCCGCGTCTTCAGGTTGACGGACGGGAGGTGCTTCTTGCCGAGCCATCCTGCTAGCTGCTACCTTCTTGCTCTTCCTGGGCTTAAGAGCCACATCTTCATCGTCGTTTGGAAGATCTATGACGTTGTGTGGAGCTGCAAGGCAGATCATTCGACTCCAAGTGAACCACTTGAACACAATCGACCAAAGAATCAAGCACAAAATCGCAAGAGTTTATGCCTGGGTTGGAGGTCACTGCATCTTCCATTTCCTCGTCCCGGTACTGGAAAGAAGAGGTTCCTGATGTAGCGGCACTGCAAAGGCCCACGTTCAATCAATTGCATCTAGTAATCGAATCGACGAAAAGGACAAGTCAGATGGTTACCCGGAGATAGTAGGAACGGTCACTTTGATCCTGGGCAAAGCTTTTGGCAGTTTGGAGGAGGTGGCCTTCGGCGCTTTCGGTGGCGCAACTTTGGACTGCTTTGGAGCTTTCTCAGTCGGCGTTGGGGAAGAAGTCCTGGGACGCTTCAAAGATTGACCAACCGGCGCGGCCGCTAAGTCCGGAGCGCTCGCCGGATCGTGAGCATTTTTGGATCTCCTCTCCCTGCGAGGAGGCGAGTCGACCTCTTCGCCTTCGGTCGATTCGTCGCTCCCCTCGTCCTCCTCGGCATCTGAATGCTCCTCACTGCTCTCGCCCCCGCTCGCTTACCCCTCGGCGTCTGGGTCCTGCACTCCGTTCGGCATTGAGTACATGTCGACGAGGGCCTGAAAGGACAACGATCAAAGGAAATTCAGTCAACCATAAACGAGATGTCACACGATGAATCAGAAAGATACTTGACAAAACAAAATTATACATGCTCCGGCTGGTGCGAGTTGTCGAATGGAATCACCCTCTTAGACCCCCGGGGGTTGTCTTTGTTGCCGATGATCCCCATCAACCACTTCTCCAAAATATCCTCGCTGACATCCTCCAGGTGGATCCGAGTGGAATCCTCGAGCCCATAGTACATCCACATCGGATGATCACGCGCCTGAAGAGGTTGGATGCGTCGACCGAGGAAGACCTCCAGCAGATCCATCCTAGTCACTCCGTCGCGGACAAGCTGGACGACCCGCTCGACCAGCACCTTGACCCGCGCCTTCTCTTCTGGAACTACCTTCAGGGGAGCAGGCTTCTCCACTCGAGCCAAGGAAAAGGGAGGAAGTCCAGTCGACTGACCCGGGGTCTGCTGATCCTTGCAGTAGAACCAAGTCCACTGCCAGCCCCGAACCGAGTCCGGAAGAATCATGGCTGGGAAAGTGCTCTTGCTCCTCATCTGGATCCCCAGACCCCCGCACATCTGGATCACTTGTGTCTTCTCGTCACTCGACTTGGCCTTTTTGACCGACTGAGAGCGGCAGGTGAAGATATGTTTGAAAAGACCCGAGTGCGATCGACAGCCCAAGAAGTTTTCACACATCGACACGAAAGCGGACAGATAGACTATGGTGTTTGGAGTGAAATGGTGGAGTTGAGCCCCAAAGAAGTTCAAAAAACCCCAGAAGAAAGGATGGGGAGGCAGTGAGAATCCGCGATCTACGTGGGTGGCGAGGAGAACGCACTCACCCTCCCTTGGCTACGGCTCGGTTTCGTTCCCCGGGAGCCGTGCCGACTTGTGGGGGATCAGTCCCCCTCCACCATGTCATCGAGGTCGTCTTGGGTGATTGCCGAGCGGATCCAGTCGCCCTGGATCCAGCCCGCCGGCAGGCCAGATCTCGACGACGATCCGCCCCGGCTGGTCCGCTTGCCCTTGGCCTTCGCGGTCGCTTTCTTCGCACGTTCCAGCGCCACCATCTTCTCCTTCCCCATGGCGACGGGTCGAGCTCGAGCAGAGGTCCGGCGACGAGGCGGAAGAGCCTGGCGGAGAGATCGGGGGAAAAAGAAGAGAGAATGGGAGCGCGCGGGGCAGAGGCCTGGTCCGGGACCCTTTATAAGGCTTTTCACCGAGTGGCTAACTAGTGGACCCAGACGATCTAAAGAAATCCCGCAATAGTCGCGAGCGTAGTACGTGGCGAAAAAGGTGGCACGGGGATCGAGGAGACTTGCCTAATCTGTCCCGATAACCTCGGTTCCGCCCGTCTGGCGCACTTCCCAAAATTCGAATCCCGCGAGATCCGCGAAGAGTAGAGCAACCCGTCAGACTGAAGACAAACATCCTCAACTTCATCATTCGGAATTATATCACGAAAATTCACTCGACAAAAACCAAGAATGGACCAAGGCGACTGAGAAAGGAGTCGACGTCGTCACCTCAACTCATTGTTCCAGAACAAGATATACTCATAGCATAAAGAGTGGGTCGTTAGTGTTCCCAACTCCTTCCTCACTCAAACCCTGATCCATTCGGGGGCTAATGATGAAGCTATGTACCTAGGGTAGGGTCATGGATCTGTCCAACATACCCTCCCCAAGGACATCTCTACAAAGAATCAGAAGCAGTCGGAGAAAAACCATCATCCACTCGACCGTGAAGATGTTCTCACTCGACCACCTTGAAGACACTCGACCACCAGAAGATGAGAAACTCTCCACTCTGCAACAGTCAGGACTTAAACCATAGCTTTATGGGCATTTATAACACTTTACTGTAGATGTTACCAGTAACGCCTTTCCTTTATGAGCATTGAACCCTGTGTAACGGAGGGGAGCTGGGGTCCTGGCGCACTCTATATAAGCCACCCCCTCCTCTGGGACAGGGGTTCACACTTTCTGTAATTGACACACGTATATTCAGTCGACCGCCTCTGGGCTCCGAGACGTAGGGTTGTTACTTCCTCCGAGAAGGGCCTGAACTCATAAACTCATGTGTACAACTCCTCCATAGCTAGGATCTTGCCTCTACATTCCTACCCCCCTATTCTACTGTCACTCTTAGAACCACGACAGTTGGCGCGGCCGGCGGGAGGCGGCGGCGGTGGGCGAGCACGCGGGCCGGCGCGGGGCGATGCAGGCATGAGGCTATGGGCGGCGAGTGGCGAGTGCATGGGGCGGCGCGGCGAAGATGTGGGAGGAGCAGCGGTGGCAGCTGGTGCCCCGGGCGCATGCGCGGCGCGGCCGAATCTGGCCCGGAGGGCCCCGCGCGGGCCCTGACGGGCCGGCGGGTGAGGCGCAGCGGCGGAGACGGCCGGCTGGTGACGTGTTGCGCTCGGATTCGTCAGGGACGGTGGTGCGGACACATCCGTCGGTGGGGAAAATGTCCGGTGGCGAGAGGGGGATTTTTAGGGTTTCATCTGCGCGAAATTCGGAGGGGGTCACATATTTATAGGTAGAAGGAGGTGGGAGTGCCCAAATGAGGTGCGGTTTTCTCCCACACGATCGTGATCCGACGACGAAGAACATGGAGATGGTTTAGATGGTTTATTGGGCGGTTTTGGAGGGGTGTTGGGCTGCAACACACAAGAGGCTTTTGCGGTTACCCGTTAACCATTGGAGCATTAAACGGTCTCCAAATGGAACGAAATTTGACACGCGGTCTACCTGTGGTGTACCAAGGCCACTTTACAAATCTCGGCCCATTCCGAGAATGTTTAACTCCTGCTCATGAAAAGAGACAAAAGGGGTGCGCCGGGTGCATGTGGGAGTGTCAGATTGCGAAACGGACAACGGGGAAAATGCTCGGATGCATGAGACGAACACGAATGCAAATGCGATGCACATGATGACATGATATGAAAAGCATGACATGAACAAAATGCAAAACGAAAGACAAAACCCAACCACAAAGGGAATCTCATAACTTAAAGCCGAAAATGGCAAGAGTCGGAGTTACAAATATGGCAAGTTACATCCGGCGTGTTACAAAGTACGTACTCCTTTCCTTTCATCTTCAAGATGTAGTGCTTCGTTCGGCCATTGTGGATCACACCTCTATCAAATTGCCATGGGCGTCCAAAGGTGGCAAACGGTCATTGGAACGACGTCGCACTCCAAAGTGTTTCGTAGGCACCAATTTTGAAGGAGACTTGTACTCGATGCTTGACTTGGATAGTGCCTAAGTCGCTAAGCCATTGAACTTTGTAGGGATGTGGATGCTTCATCTTGGGAAATTGGATCTTGGAGCATAGTTCTTCACTTGCAAGGTTATGACAACTCCATCCATCGATGATGACCTTGATGGACCTTCCATTGATGTCGGCCTTGGTATGAAAGATATGGCATCTTTGGTCTTCTTCTTGGTGATGTTGAAGAGCCAAGACCTTCGAGACAACGAGAGCGGGACTTGAATCTTCATTGCAAAAGACTTGTTCTTCTTCATCGTTCACTTGCCGGCGCATGGCAACTTGCTCAAGGGCTTCCATTTCTCCTTCACTCATTGAGTCGTAAGTGTCGTCATCATTGAGGATCATGGTCCGCTTGTTGGTGCACTCATAGGACTTATGGCCTCGGTCTCCGCATGTGAAGCATTTTAAGGAACTCATCTTGACGGTCTCATCGGTTGGAGTAGATGATGATGAAGCTCTCGGCTTGAAGTTGTTCGTTGTAGGAGGATGACTTGGAGTTGACGAAGCTTTCTTGGAACTCGACTTGTCGATGTTGCTTGTAGAAGGCTTGGTAGACAGTGTTGGAGTCGTTGAAGCTTGGGTGTTGGAGAAGCCATATGACTTGGATGAGAACTTGGCATACTTGTAATCGTCTTGCACTTGACGTTCCGCTTTGGTAGCTTGATGCACTAGCTCGATGAGGTTCGAGTATGGTTGGAAGTCGGTGATCTTCATGATAGGATAGTGTCACACCCTAGCTAGTCATGCATTAGAGTGTTGCATCATGTTTACTCTTTCAGCAGAAACTTGAAATGGGGATGACAGAACCCCCAGTCCCCTCTGAAACCAACTAGGGTACTAAAATAATTTTCAATGAACCTGAAATGCCCTTCTAAAATGCCCATCATTTTTGTCTTGGTTCAGAACCTCTGCAAAAGTGGTGCACATTTTCCTAGGCCATCCTAGGGTTTTTGAATTAAATCATAACTATTTGAATTTGGGCATTTAAAATAATATAAAATATTTAAATGCTCAAATATCTCCAAACTAAAATGTTTCATGTTGGAAATAATCCAACCATGAGCCAGGAGTAGTTTGGTGATTTTTGGAATTGCCTAGGTATTTTATTTAATTCAACAAAGTTGCAGATATATTAAATAAAACAGAAAACAGAAAAGAAAGGGGAAGACTTACCTGTGCGGCCCAGCCAGCTGGCCGGCCCAGCCAGCAACCGACCCAGCCCAGCACTGTAGCTCCCCGTCGTCTTCCTCCCCACGCCCCGAAGCTGCTGCGTGCTCGCGCGCGCGCGGCCGTGCGGCCACCTCCTGCTTGCCGACGCCCTCCTGGCCGTGTGGACGACGCCCGCAGCCCGTCCCGATCCCCCCTGCTCTCTCTCACTCTCCCCGGCTCTCTCCTTTCTCTCCCTCGCTCTCTCTCTCACACGGCCGAACACGACCGTCGCCGCCGTTCGCCATAGCCACCGCCTCCGACCACCCCTCGCTCCCCCGATTAGCTCAGAAGCTCCGCCACAACTCCCTCTTCCTCCCCACCGCTCTACGGGTCCCCGGAAGCCCTGCATCGCCGCCACGTCGCCGTTCCCCTCTTCGGACTCCGACCACCGTCGCCGTCAAATTCGTCATCTCCGGCGCGTCCCCGAGCCCGCTTCGACGCCCACTGCAACCGCGGTGAGCCCCCGGAGCGTTTCCCCCTTCTTCCCTGGTCTCTTCCGACCTCTAGGCCCTAGCTCCACCTCGACCGAGAGCTCCACGCCGCCGGCGATGTCGCCGTCGTGGCCACGGTCGCCGTAGCGCCCAACCGAGCTCGCCATCGTGCTCCACACATCACCAGGAGCACGTAGAACGCACCAACGCCTCCCCAAACCCCCTGCAACACTGATCCCGACCGCACCCGAACTCCGGCCACCGCAGCCGAGCTCGCCGCCGTCAACTCCGGCCACCCCGAGCCCAACCACCACCACCAATAGACGCGGCTCAGCCTCAGCAACACGTAGATGCCTTCCGCCGTCCATTTGGTCGCCGGAATGGCAAAAAGCACTCTCGCCGCCGTCTCGGATCTCGCCGGCGTCATGTCGCCGGTGGGGTTTGACTTGACCGACCTGGGGTTTGACCCCCCAGGGTCACTGACGCGTGGGCCCTGTCGGCCAGGTGGTTAGGTTAGCGCTAACTACTGTTAGTCAACCCCCCCCTGACACTGACAGTGGGCCCCAGCGCCACTAATTAGTAATTAGGATTAATTTAAATCTGTTTAACCCCCCCTGTCACTGACGTGTGGCCCCCACACGTCAGGTTTGACTTCAACCAGCCACAGTTGACCACTGACGTCATGCTGACGTCAGGCTGACGCAGTAATTGAATTTCTGGATTTAAATTAAATCAGGAAATTCCAGAATATTATTTAAACTTCAAAAATTCATAACTTTTATTCTGTAACTCCAAATTGGACAAATTATATATGAAAAATGATCAGAAAAATCCAATCTATCCATCTGTACTATTTTCATGCATGATGAAACAAGTTAAATTGATGTTTTAATCAGAACAAGGAAAAGCACTTTAAAAGGCCATATTTGAATTTGAAATTTGAATCTTTGATTCAAATTTGCTCAAACCCTTCTGGTTTTAGTTGCATTAGCCGAACACACTCATATTGCCATGTTTCATGCATGCATCATATTGTTGCATATTGTTTGGTAATGTTGTGTACCGGTGCTCTCTGCGGCAGGTTCCGTCCCCGAAGAGTACCCTGATTACCCTAGCGAAGAGCCGTATCCGTGCAACGAACCATCAGGCAAGCAACCAATCATTTGATCATATCGATACAATCCCATGTTCTCGCTCCTGCTCTCTTTTACTGCATTAAGACAACGCGTTCAAACTGCTGTGTGCTACGGTAGTTGAACCCATTTCCTCTGCATGACCTGTCATTGCCACAGTAACTAGATGAAACCCACTAGCATGTGTAGGAGTTGATTGAGCCATATGTATCTGTTGTTCCTACCTTGCTATGCCTGCTATGCTTAGAGTCGTGTCAGGTCTGGTTCATCTGGGTGATGGGCTAGAGTGAAATGATTATGTCGGTAATGAGAGTGGTGTGGTGAACACGATTTGGTAAAGGTATCGATGAGAGGCCATGTAGGAGTACATGGTGGGTTGTTTCATTGAAGCCGACCTTAAGCACTGAGATCTGTATGTGTGATTTAAGAATCAGCTACTACCATGCATTGGGCCCGAAACCAATGGACCCTCTCCACTTCTTATTCACCCTAGTTCTCCGTCCAGGAGTTGCAAGTAGTTTCTGGTGTTTGTAGCCTACTGGAGGCCGTGGACAGCGCTGACCGTAGGGGTGGGCTGTGATGCGGTAGGTACGTGGCCGGGTGTACCGAATACCCGTTAGGTATTTCGGGAACCCTGTTCACATCGTTCGGGGCCGTATGGGAAACCTCGGCCGGACTCCCTGCGGATGGAACCTGAATAGGCGATAAACCTGGACTGGAGGCTTAGGTGATTAGGTAGGTCGTGGCCGACACCCACGTTGGGCTTCCGCTTGAAGGTTGCCGAGTACATGTCGTGTAAACGACGATAAGTGGTGAGAGCGTGTATGAAGAAGTACACCCCTGCAGGGTTAACATGATCTATTCGAATAGCCGCGTCCGCGGTAAAGGACTACTTGGTTGCCTATACAGTTCATAGACAAGTAAATGGAAACTGTTAAAAGCCTCAAGATAAGTGTGAGTGCCGAGGATGGCTCTTCCGTAGGAAGACGGAGGTAGATCCTCGGTAGTGTATTGAAGTGGTGAATAGTGGACTCGTGTGCGCAAAACTATTTCAAGTTGGAGTATCGTAGGATAGTCTAGCCATGAGTCAAAGCTGGCTTGCTGCAATAACTCCACCAACCCTTCTTGATACTATGCATGTATGTAGGATCTGATGTAAGTCTTGCTGAGTACCTTTGTACTCATGTTGCTATAATCTACATTTTTACAGAAGACGCTGCAACCCCTTCTGATGGGTTCTATGTAGACGTTGACATCAACGAGTAGGCTAAAGACCCAGGTGGTGACCCTGAGCTTGTGATGGACCACGTAGTATAGTTAGGCTTCCAAGCCTCTTTTATTTTACTAGTTGTCTGTACCCAGACAAAGTACTTCCGCTGTTGGCTTGTATGACTGTATGATTTGTATGTTGGGTCGTGAGACCCGTACTTGTGTGTATGATATGTATGGCTCCCTGAGCCTTAAATAAAGTACTTGTGTCATAGAGTCATGTTGTGATGCTTCGTTGTATTTTCACATATCGAGCATATTGTGTGTATGATTGAAATGCTTGGTATGTGTGGGATCTGACCATCTAGTTGTTTATCTTTAGTAGCCTCTCTTACCGGGAAATGTCTCCTAGTGTTACCGCTGAGCCATGGTAGCTTGCTACTGCTCTGGAACACTTAGGCTGGCCGGCATGTGTCCTTCTTCGTTCCTGTGTCTGTCCCTTCGGGGAAATGTCACGCTTTGAGTACCGGAGTCCTGTTAGCCCGCTACAGCCCGGTTTACCGGAGTCCTGCTAGCCCAGTGCTACAGCCCGGACCCACTTGCTGATGACCGACACGTTCGAAGCTGGGTCATGGATGCCTGTCCCTGTAAGTCTGTGCCACTTTGGGTTTACGACTAGTCATGTCAGCCCGGGCTCTTTATCATATGGATGCTAGCGACACTATCATATACGTGAGCCAAAAGGCGCAAACGGTCCCGGGAAAAGGTAAGACGACAACCGTGGGGATACCGTGCGTGAGGCCGCAAAGTGATATGAGGTGTTACCAGCTAGATCGATGTGACATCGAGTCGGGGTCCTGACAGCGTTGGCATCAGAGCCGGACTGCCTGTAGGTTCTCCAAGCCAAACTGGTCGATGTTGAGTCTAGAAATTCTTTAGTTATATGTAGGGGAATTGTTTGTGGGATGGAACGTAAGGCTCTTTTACTCCTTATACCTTATGACATTCTGATCTGAGTCAGTCCATTCTTCCATCGGGGGTTAAGGAATTAAGATCTATTCTCTCTGTCAGGATCACGTGTTACTAATCAGTAGTACCTTATAAGTTTGATGGTTACAAGCCTAGTTCAGTTCTACTACCACATTATGTAGCCAGAATGGTTCAGAACTTTGATATGATGATGTTGAGTGTGTACGAAATCCTTTGTCAAATGTCTCAAAATCCTTTTTGAGCATTTACAGCTGTTATGCTGCCGAAATTTTGCTAGAAATTCTAATGCCTTTGCATTATAACTGTGTTTTCAGATGGCCACTCGCGACCTCAATCAAGTGGTTCGCCTGACTCGATGCCTAGATGTACCCGGCCATACTGCTAAGTTGGTCAGGGTAATGACTGAGGCTGGATATCGCTGGTATCCCGAGTACACGGTCGAAGAGCAATTCCGGGACTTTAATCAAAGCCAGTATCTCTGCACTGTCAGGATATTTCCATCTTATCCTGGATCCACTGAGCCTCTGCACTGCTCCTATGGACTCGGGGTTACTATTGAGATGGCTGTGCAGGATGCCGCCTATTCCATGATGACCATTATGCGAGTCAGATCTGGTCTATTTCGGGACTCTGACTTCCGGTATATGCCAGGATCACTTCCGGGAGCACAAGGGTATCTCCAGGCTATCTATGCTGACTCCACTCAGGAGGATTCACGGACTCGCACCACTGCTGAGATGCTCGAGGATAAGGACCGTGAAAATCGGGCCTTAAGGTTAGAGCTCTTCAATACCCGTGCTGACCACTGGGCCACTTTGACTCGGTTCGCACCGGCGGTGCAAGCTGGATTTTCAGATATGCGCGATCTCTATCCTGTGAGATCTGCTCTGCCAGACGTGATGGTTTGGCGTGATGTAGGAGGCATCACCCCACCTCGCGGTCCCCGCAGGCCACCGTTTGTTGGTCCAAGGCCTCATCCTAGCCCCTATGGTCCACAAGCTCCGCGAGATCGTCTGTTTCCGGATGAACATGTTGAGCTTCCAGGCTATGGAGGTGACTTCTACGAGGACTACTACGGATCGGTCTGAGTAGTGGGTAGTATCACTAGTTCGCACTAGCTGTGTCGTCTATCATCCCGCGTAACTCGTGGGATATGACCTAGTTTGTACTCTTTCCGGAGATGTAGAAAAATAATGTATAGGAGTTTGGAATGCCTTCGATGAGATGTAATCCCTTTTCACCGTAATGGTACTTTGTTTGGTCTTGTACTAAACCTTGTATGGTGTGTATGACGATGGAATAAAGAAGCAGTTTTTGTATCTACCATGTCATACGGATGATCATCTTACATTCCGAGTTATTCCTTACATTATGTATTCCTATGTCGGAATTTTATCATTCTGACTAAATCTTTGTCTTGTTTACCTAGGATGGTCAACACGCGCGCCAACCCTGCTTCTCAAGAGCAGGCCGAAGGCAGTGAAGCCAGGAATGAAAATCTGCCTCATCCTCCTTCACTAGCCGAGGTGATGATGGAAGCTGAGAGAAACAAGCGGGAGACAAACCGTTTGTTGGAGCGTATTGAACAGAATACAGCACACCATCAGAGGGTTAACGTGGTGTCACTCAGCGATTTTATCAAATTGCATCCACCCACGTTCCACCACTCCGTCGAGCCTCTCGACGCTGATGACTGGCTTCGCAGTATCTCTCATAAACTGCGTTCCGCGCTGGTAGCGGAGGCTGACAAGGTCACCTTTGCCGCATATCATCTTGAAGGCCCCGCCAGTCTATGGTGGGAGAATTATGGAGCTATGCGCCCAGCGGGCCATGTCACAACTTGGGCTGAATTCAGCGAGGCTTTCCGTGAACATCACATTCCGGAGGGTCTCATGGACCGTAAACGTGAAGAATTTTGCAGTTTCACCCAAGGCCGACTTTTTGTGGATGCTTATAGCAGAGAGTTT
This sequence comes from Triticum aestivum, assembly GCF_018294505.1. Taxonomy (NCBI): domain Eukaryota; kingdom Viridiplantae; phylum Streptophyta; class Magnoliopsida; order Poales; family Poaceae; genus Triticum; species Triticum aestivum. The sequence continues at coordinate 397,345,197 of NC_057800.1, read as the reverse complement.
GGTAATCTCGCCCGATACGCAACTGAGGAAGTGTCTACGGACGCCAAGAAGCAAGCAAGGTTCCGTAAGGGCCTTAGTCCTGAGCTTCGCCGCGACCTCCGCCTGCATGAGTGCACATCTTTTTCGAAACTTGTCAACAAAGCCATCAGTGCTGAAACTGGTCAGACTGACTATGACGCAACACGCAAGCATGGCCGTGACATGGGTTCCTCATCCGGTGCTGGTCCTCAGAAGCGCCGCGTGTGGGTACCCAACACCGCCCTGCCACCCAGGTTCACACCGAGGCCATCTTTCCAGGCGCCTCGCCCTGTTCAACAGTCTGCACCGGCCAAGCCCTATGGGGGTCCAACCAATAATGCTCCTCCACGTACCAGTTCCGTGACTTGTTTCAAATGTGGGGAATCTGGTCATTATATGCGTGAGTGTCCCCAGACCAACCCCAATCAATCTGCTAAAGCTGTTGGCCGTGGCAAGCCGACAGGGAAGGTGTTTCATGCTAAACCGGTCACCGCTTCACGTGGCCATGTCAACTGTATCTCTGCCGAAGAAGCTCAAGAGGACCCCAACGTCGTTCTCGGTACGCTTCTTGTTAACTGCCATCCGGCATCTGTTCTTTTCGATACAGGAGCCTCTCATTCTTTTATATCTGAAAGTTATGCTCGTTTGCATAACGTTGCATTCTGTGCCTTGCCATCTGCTATGGAAATCTCTACCCCTGGGTCTAGATGGCAGACCTCTAGGGTAAGTTATGGAAATGAAATCCAAGTCGACAGACTTGTTTTCCTTGCATCTTTGATAGCCCTTAAATCTTCAGATATTAATATCATTTTGGGTATGGACTGGATGTCAGCTCATCAAGCCAAAATTGATTGCTTCTCTAGGACTGTTCAACTCACCCATCCTTCGGGAAAGATAGTCAATGTCTTGACCCGAATAGCCAAGCGACAACTATATTCTCTTAACGCCAGCCCTTTGCCAGACCTTGAGGACGTTCCGGTAGTCCGTGACTTCCCGGATGTCTTTCCAGAGGAATTGCCAGGTGTTCCACCTGACAGGGATGTTGAATTCGTAATAGACCTCATCCCCGGAACCGTTCCGATTGCTAGAAGACCTTATAAGATGGCACCCCTAGAACTAGCCGAGCTTAAGAAACAACTCGATGAATCCTTGAAAAAGGGCTTCATCCGCCCTAGTTCATCTCCGTGGGCTTGCCCCGTCCTATTCGTTAAGAAAAAGGATGGTACGGACCGAATGGTTGTAGATTACTGACCTGTCAATTTGGTCACAATCAAGAACAAATACCCGCTTCCCAGGATCAACGACCTGTATGATCAGCTCGCTGGATCCTCAGTCTTCTCCAAGATGGATTTGAGGTTGGGCTACCATCAAATCAAAATCAGAAACGGGGACATTCCTAAAACGGCCTTTGTTACTCGTTATGGCCAATACGAGTACACCGTCATGTCCTTCGGTTTAACCAACGCTCCAGCCACTTTTTCTCGGTTAATGAACTCAATCTTCATGGAGTATTTGGATAAATTCGTCGTAGTTTATCTCGATGATATACTCATCTACTCTAAGAACGAGGAAGAACATGCCGAACATCTAAGGCTAGTGTTGAAGAAACTTCGAGAGCATCGCCTTTATGCCAAATTCTCTAAATGTGAATTCTGGTTGTCAGAAGTGACCTATCTGGGTCATGTAATATCTGGTAAAGGTATTGCGGTTAACCCTGAGCGAGTTCAAGCCATCCTTGATTGGACTCCACCCGAATCGGTCAAGCAAGTTCGGAGTTTTCTAGGCTTAGCGAGCTATTGTCGTCGCTTTGTCGAGAACTTCTCCAAAGTTGCTAAACCTCTAACCGAACTCCTCAAGAAAGATAAGAAGTTCGAATGGACTCCACAATGTGAGCACAGCTTTCAGGAACTGAAAAGACGCCTGACCTCTGCTCCCGTGCTGGTACCGCCAGACTTCTCCAAGGACTTTGTTATCTACTGCGACGCCTCACGACAAGGGCTAGGTTGCATTCTCATGCAAGATCGACACGTAATTGCTTACGCTTCACGGCAATTGCACCCACATGAGGAGAATTATCCTACTCATGATCTAGAACTTGCAGCCGTAGTCTATGCACTTAAGACCTGGCGACATTACCTCCTCGGTAATCGTTGCGAAATATTCACTGATCACCAAAGTCTGAAGTACATCTTCACCCAACCGGATCTGAATCTTAGGCAAAGACGTTGGGTTGAATTGATCACAGACTTCGACTTAGGAATAACCTACACCCCAGGGAAAGCCAACGTCATGGCTGATGCGCTAAGTCGTAAATCTTATTGTAACAACCTGATGTTACAACAAAGTCAACCGCTTCTCCATGAGGAATTTCGGAAGCTTAACCTTCACATTGTACCTCAAGGTTTTCTCTCCACCTTGGTGGCAAAACCTACCCTTACGGATCAAATTATCAAAGCACAGAAGGTAGATCCGGGAATCTCCCGCATCAAGAGAAACATTCAGAAAGGAATTGTGAATTGTTTCTCCGTTAATGAACAAGGAGTCGTATACTTCGGGGATCGACTAGTGGTTCCCAAGGTGCGCAACCTGAGGCGATTGATCCTTAAGGAAGCTCATGAATCTCCTCTCACTATTCATCCCGGTAGTACTAAGATGTATCAGGACCTACGCCAGAGGTTCTGGTGGACTAGGATGAAGAGAGAAATTGCTCAGTATATTGCAAATTGCGACGTATGTCGTCGTGTAAAAGCAGAGCATCAACGGCCTGCTGGCACCCTTCAACCCTTAGCTATTCCTGAATGGAAATGGGATAAAATTGGTATGGATTTCATTACCGGTTTTCCCAGGACCAAGAGAGGGAATAATGCTATCTTCGTCGTGGTCGATCGTCTTTCCAAAGTAGCTCATTTCTTACCTATTCGTGAGAGTATAACCGCTAGTCAGCTGGCAGATTTGTACATCTCCCGAATAGTGTCTCTCCATGGTGTTCCTTTGGAAATCAATTCGGATCGAGGAAGTCTTTTCACCTCTCGATTTTGGGAAAGTTTCCAAAATGCTATGGGAACCCGTCTCTCCTTTAGCACCGCTTTCCACCCTCAGTCAAGTGGTCAAGTGGAACGCGTCAACCAAATTCTAGAAGACATGCTTCGAGCCTCTGTTATCTCGTTCGGAATGGACTGGGAGAAGTGCCTTCCATTTGCCGAATTCGCTTACAACAACAGCTATCAATCTAGCTTGGGTAAAGCCCCTTTTGAAGTTCTCTATGGACGACGATGTCGAACACCCCTTAACTGGTCAGAGACCGGGGAAAGACAATTCTTTGGCCCGGATATGATTCAGGAAGCAGAAGAACAAGTTCGTATCGTTCGTGAAAAGTTGAGAACAGCCCAATCTCGCCAAAAGAGTCAATATGACCGAAAGCATAAGGCTATGACTTTCGAGGTTGACGAGAAGGCTTATCTTCGGGTCACCCCTCTGAAGGGAACCCATCGTTTCGGTATCAAAGGCAAATTGGCTCCTCGTTACATTGGACCTTTTCGTATTCTTGCCAAACGAGGAGAAGTTGCCTACCAATTGGAACTACCTCCGCACCTCTCCAGAGTTCACGATGTCTTCCACGTTTCTCAACTCAGGCGTTGCTTCTCGGATCCTATCCGTGAAGTGGACCACGAAACGCTTGATCTCCAAGATGATCTTACATATCGAGAGTACCCCATCCGTATCCTCGATCAGGCCGAGCGTACCACGCGACGTCATAACATCAAGTTCCTCAAAGTTCAATGGTCGCATCATTCTGAAGATGAAGCAACTTGGGAAAGGGAGGATCGTCTTCGACTTGAGTATCCCGCCTTCTTCCCGGAGGAACCCAAATCTCGGGACGAGATTCTTTTGAGTGGGGGTGAGTTGTCACACCCTAGCTAGTCATGCATTAGAGTGTTGCATCATGTTTACTCTTTCAGCAGGAACTTGAAATGGGGATGACAGAACCCCCAGTCCCCTCTGAAACCAACTAGGGTTTACTAAAATAATTTTCAATGAACCTGAAATGCCCTTCTAAAATGCCCATCATTTTTGTCTTGGTTCAGAACCTCTGCAAAAGTGGTGCACATTTTCCTAGGCCATCCTAGGGTTTTTGAATTAAATCATAACTATTTGAATTTGGGCATTTAAAATAATATAAAATATTTAAATGCTCAAATATCTCCAAACTAAAATGTTTCATGTTGGAAATAATCCAACCATGAGCCAGGAGTAGTTTGGTGATTTTTGGAATTGCCTAAGTATTTTATTTAATTCAACAAAGTTGCAGATATATTAAATAAAAACAGAAAACAGAAAAGAAAGGGGAAGACTTACCTGTGCGGCCCAGCCAGCTGGCCGGCCCAGCCAGCAACCGACCCAGCCCAGCACTGTAGCTCCCCGTCGTCTTCCTCCCCACGCCCCGAAGCTGCTGCGTGCTCGCGCGCGCGCGGCCGCGCGGCCACCTCCTGCTTGCCGACGCCCTCCTGGCCGCGTGGACGACGCCCGCAGCCCGTCCCGATCCCCCCTGCTCTCTCTCACTCTCCCCGGCTCTCTCCTTTCTCTCCCTCGCTCTCTCTCTCACACGGCCGAACACGACCGTCGCCGCCGTTCGCCATAGCCACCGCCTCCGACCACCCCTCGCTCCCCCGATTAGCTCAGAAGCTCCGCCACAACTCCCTCTTCCTCCCCACCGCTCTACGGGTCCCCGGAAGCCCTGCATCGCCACCACGTCGCCGTTCCCCTCTTCGGACTCCGACCACCGTCGCCGTCAAATTCGTCATCTCCGGCGCGTCCCCGAGCCCGCTTCGACGCCCACTGCAACCGCGGTGAGCCCCCGGAGCGTTTCCCCCTTCTTCCCTGGTCTCTCCCGACCTCTAGGCCCTAGCTCCACCTCGACCGAGAGCTCCACGCCGCCGGCGATGTCGCCGTCGTGGCCACGGTCGCCGTAGCGCCCAACCGAGCTCGCCATCGTGCTCCACACATCACCAGGAGCACGTAGAACGCACCAACGCCTCCCCAAACCCCCTGCAACACTGATCCCGACCGCACCCGAACTCCGGCCACCGCAGCCGAGCTCGCCGCCGTCAACTCCGGCCACCCCGAGCCCAACCACCACCACCAATAGACGCGGCTCAGCCTCAGCAACACGTAGATGCCTTCCGCCGTCCATTTGGTCGCCGGAATGGCAAAAAGCACTCTCGCCGCCGTCTCGGATCTCGCCGGCGTCATGTCGCCGGTGGGGTTTGACTTGACCGACCTGGGGTTTGACCCCCCAGGGTCACTGACGCGTGGGCCTTGTCGGCCAGGTGGTTAGGTTAGCGCTAACTACTGTTAGTCAACCCCCCCTGACACTGACAGTGGGCCCCAGCGCCACTAATTAGTAATTAGGATTAATTTAAATCTGTTTAACCCCCCCTGTCACTGACGTGTGGCCCCCACACGTCAGGTTTGACTTCAACCAGCCACAGTTGACCACTGACGTCATGCTGACGTCAGGCTGACGCAGTAATTGAATTTCTGGATTTAAATTAAATCAGGAAATTCCAGAATATTATTTAAACTTCAAAAATTCATAACTTTTATTCTGTAACTCCAAATTGGACAAATTATATATGAAAAATGATCAGAAAAATCCAATCTATCCATCTGTACTATTTTCATGCATGATGAAACAAGTTAAATTGATGTTTTAATCAGAACAAGGAAAAGCACTTTAAAAGGCCATATTTGAATTTGAAATTTGAATCTTTGATTCAAATTTGCTCAAACCCTTCTGGTTTTAGTTGCATTAGCCCAACACACTCATATTGCCATGTTTCATGCATGCATCATATTGTTGCATATTGTTTGGTAATGTTGTGTACCGGTGCTCTCTGCGGCAGGTTCCGTCCCCGAAGAGTACCCTGATTACCCTAGCGAAGAGTCGTATCCGTGCAACGAACCATCAGGCAAGCAACCAATCATTTGATCATATCGATACAATCCCATGTTCTCGCTCCTGCTCTCTTTTACTGCATTAAGACAACGCGTTCAAACTGCTGTGTGCTACGGTAGTTGAACCCATTTCCTCTGCATGACCTGTCATTGCCACAGTAACTAGATGAAACCCACTAGCATGTGTAGGAGTTGATTGAGCCATATGTATGTGTTGTTCCTACCTTGCTATGCCTGCTATGCTTAGAGTCGTGTCAGGTCTGGTTCATCTGGGTGATGGGCTAGAGTGAAATGATTATGTCGGTAATGAGAGTGGTGTGGTGAACACGATTTGGTAAAGGTATCGATGAGAGGCCATGTAGGAGTACATGGTGGGTTGTTTCATTGAAGCCGACCTTAAGCACTGAGATCTGTATGTGTGATTTAAGAATCAGCTACTACCATGCATTGGGCCCGAAACCAATGGACCCTCTCGACTTCTTATTCACCCTAGTTCTCCGTCCAGGAGTTGCAAGTAGTTTCTGGTGTTTGTAGCCTACTGGAGGCCGTGGACAGCGCTGACCGTAGGGGTGGGCTGTGATGCGGTAGGTACGTGGCCGGGTGTACCGAATACCCGTTAGGTATCTCGGGAACCCTGTTCACATCGTTTGGGGCCGTATGGGAAACCTCGGCCGGACTCCCTGCGGATGGAACCTGAATAGGCGATAAACCTGGACTGGAGGCTTAGGTGATTAGGTAGGTCGTGGCCGACACCCATGTTGGGCTTCCGCTTGAAGGTTGCCGAGTACATGTCGTGTAAACGACGGTAAGTGGTGAGAGCGTGTATGAAGAAGTACCCCCTGCAGGGTTAACATGATCTATTCGAATAGCCGCGTCCGCGGTAAAGGACTACTTGGTTGCCTATACAGTTCATAGACAAGTAAATGGAAACTACTAAAAGCCTCAAGATAAGTGTGAGTGCCGAGGATGGCTCCTCCGTAGGAGGACGGAGGTGAATCCTCGGTAGTGTATTGAAGTGGTGAATAGTGGACTCGTGTGCGCAAAACTATTTCAAGTTGAAGTATCGTAGGATAGCCTAGCCAAGAGTCAAAGCTGGCTTGCTGCAATAACTCCACCAACCCTTCTTGATACTATGCATGTATGTAGGATCTGATGTAAGTCTTGCTGAGTACCTTTGTACTCATGTTGCTATAATCTACATTTTTACAGAAGACGCTGCAACCCCTTCTGATGGGTTCTATGTAGACGTTGACATCAACGAGTAGGCTAAAGACCCAGGTGGTGACCCTGAGCTTGTGAAGGACCACGTAGTATAGCCAGGCTTTCCAAGCCTCTTTTGTTTTACTAGTTGTCTGTACCCAGACAAGTTACTTCCGCTGCTGGCTTGTATGACTGTATGACTTGTATGTTGGGTCGTGAGACCCGTACCTTTGTGTATGATATGTATGGCTCCCTGAGCCTTAAATAAAGTATTTGTGTCGTAGAGTCATGTTGTGATGCTTCGTTGTATTTGCACATATCGAGCATATTGTGTGTATGATTGAAATGCTTGGTATGTGTGGGATCTGACCATCTAGTTGTTTATCTTTAGTAGCCCCTCTTACCGGGAAATGTCTCCTAGTGTTACCGCTGAGCCATGGTAGCTTGCTACTGCTCTGGAACACTTAGGCTGGCCGGCATGTGTCCTTCTTCGTTCCTGTGTCTGTCCCTTCGGGGAAATGTCACGCTTTGAGTACCGGAGTCCTGTTAGCCCGCTACAGCCCGGTTTACCGGAGTCCTGCTAGCCCAGTGCTACAGCCCGGACCCACTTGCTGATGACCGACACGTTCGAAGCTGGGTCATGGATGCCTGTCCCTGTAAGTCTGTGCCACTTTGGGTTTACGACTAGTCATGTCAGCCCGGGCTCTTTATCATATGGATGCTAGCGACACTATCATATACGTGAGCCAAAAGGCGCAAACGGTCCCGGGAAAAGGTAAGACGACACCCGTGGGGATACCGTGCGTGAGGCCGCAAAGTGATATGAGGTGTTACCAGCTAGATCGATGTGACATCGAGTCGGGGTCCTGACAGATAGTTGAGTCCATTCAAGAAACGTTCCATAGTTTGCTCATCATCTTCCGTGACGTTGGATCTTATCATGGCAATCTCCATCTCCTTGTAGTACTCTTCAACGCTCTTGGTTCCTTGCTTGAGTAGTTGAAGCTTCTTGAAGAGGTCGCGGTTGTAGTAGGTAGGCACGAAGCATGCTCTCATGACATCCTTCATTTGCGCCCAAAGTAGTGATGGGTGGTTCACCTCTTGCCTCACGGCGCTCGATCACTTGTTCCCACCAAATGAGTACATAGTCTTGAACTCAAGGGATGCCATCGCGATCTTCTTCTCTTCTTAATAGTTGTGAAAACGGAAGATTTTGTCGACCTTCAATGCCCATGAAAGGTACTCTTCGGGATCGTTGCTTCCATTGAACCTGGGCATGTTGAACTTTAGCTTGCCGCAGCGTTGCTCTTCATTATGTTGGGGTCAGGGATGATGACGCCCATGTTGTTAATGATTGTCAACCTCGTGTTGCTCTTGGTGAGGAGGGTTTTCAACCTCATGTTGCTCTTGTCGTGGAGGATTCCCATTGTCTTCATGCTCTTGGAGAACTTGATGTCCTGGAGGAGCTTGTGGCGGGGCTTGTCGAGCTCGAGGAGGAACTTGACGATGCACGCGAGCTTGAAAGCTTCGTTCGTGAGCTTCTTCGCGAAGTGCTTCTTCATGTTCACGAACTTGTCAGCCTCGGATGGCTATGGCTCGACTTGAATTTTGGAGGGCACGTTGCGCCTCAAGTGTTTGAGCTTCACGGAGTTGTTGTTCTTGTCGTTGTGCTTCGGCATCTTGTGCATCTTGGTGTAGACACGCTCGCTCTTCCTCTTCATGTTGGTGTTGTCGTTGTCGTTCTCGTGCTAGCGCAAAAGCCGCTTGGGTTTGATGTTGTCGGTGCTCTTAAGAGTTAGTGTCGCGTAGAAGATTTAGGTTTGCTTGACGATCGTTGCGCGCGGCACGTCGAAGAGTGTTTGATGTCGGTGTACTTGAGCCGGAGAGGGTGAAGTCGGAGTGTCGACTTGAGCGGCTCCTTCTTGAAGAGGACGAAGTGGAAGAAGAGCGGTTGAGCAACAAAGCGCGAATCTCGTCCATTCTTGCGCCATTCTCTTTCTTGTGATCGTCGAGCTTGTGGTCGAATTAGTCCCTTGTACGTTGCTCGGAGAGTCGCAAGTCGGCGGCGAGGTTGTCGATGCGTTCACTCATTGCTTGTTGCTCTTGATGCAAAGCACGTTGTGCACCAAAGAGGTGGCTCTTTGTGACGTAGGAGTTCATGTTGTCGTCGTGCTCAATGAAGAGTGGGTTGGTAGAAGTACTTGGCCTATCCATCATTCCAAGAGAAAAATGTGAGTGGTAGAAAGAGAAGAACGTATACCAAATGTACCTTGACCGAAGTTGAAGGTCGATCAATCATCACTCCAATGTGGACAAGGAAATAGCACAATTGGTACCAATTCTTGTCGGTTTCACACCTACACAAGTAAAAGCTTATGGTGGAGCTTGGTTAGGATGCTGTCACAAAATTTGATGTAATTGTAAGTGAGCTTCAATAATGTTGGAAAAGATTCGCAAGATTGCAATGCAACAAGTAGACCAAGCAATATAAGGTACACGGAAACACACACGCAAAAAGATAGGTGGGGTCGTGAAACCAAGGGTGAGCCAAAATGTGGAATCCACAAAAATGCTCGTGTTGCACAACACTAGAGAGACGCTAGCATGATTGCACAATAGGCGGATACAAAGACTTGTGCACAACCTACTAAGCAAAAATGCAATGACTTCTATCCCAAGTATGCTCTATGCAAGGTGTTTCTATGATATGATCCAAGATGATCTAGTATGACAATCTTAATGTTGTATGATGCTATGGTTCTTGCTTAAAAGCTATTTGCTTATCTTTCCCTTTTTCCTAAAAGCTTGTTTGGCTCTTTGTTGTTAGAGCTCTTTTCTCATGCAATGCTTCACGAACCAAGATAGCAATTGTGTATGCTATGACAACCTTGTGACACAAGAGATGATACCAATATATGCACCAATGATGTATGTATGCTATGGGAAGTATGATCACTAATGTGCATGTAACACCCCGGATGTAATTTACCTAATATGTACTCCAACTCTTGCCGTTTTCGGCACTAAGTTATTTTATTTCCTTGGGTTCAGATTTTTTTCTCTGTGTGTTGTTGTCGTTGTCATGCATCTCATATCATGTCATCATGTGCATTGCATTTGCATACGTGTTCGTCTCATGCATCCGAGCATTTTCCCCGTTGTCCGTTTTGCATTCCGGCGCTTCTATCTCCTCCGGTGGTCCTTTCTACCTTCCTTTCGTGTGTGGGGGTTAAACATTTCCGGATTGGACCGAGACTTGCCAAGCGGCCTTGGTTTACTACCGGTAGACCACCTGTCAAGTTTCGTACCATTTGGACTTCGTTTGATGCTCCAACGGTTAACCGAGGGACCGAGAAGGCCTCGTGTGTGTTGCAGCCCAACGCCCTTCCAATTTGGCCCAAAACCCACCAAAACCCTCTCCATCATCTAGAGCGTTCGATCACGATCGCGTGGCTGAAAACCGCACCTCATTTGGACTCTCCTAGCTCCCCCTATGCCTATATATAGCCCCCCTCCGAAATCCATGTCTCCTTCTTCCCCCGAAACCCTAGATCCACTCCACATCGCCGCCGCCGGACGAAATTCCGCAGGCCAGACGTGTCCGGTTCCTCCCCGCTGCCATGTGTCACGCCTCCATTGGCCCGCACCGCCGCCCCACTTCGTCGCCGCCGCCGGCCCGGGAGGCCCAGATCGGGCCCCTGAGGCCCAT
>NC_057800.1:397324295-397333921 GCF_018294505.1 Triticum aestivum | reverse complement strand
CACCGCGCCGCCGCAGGACTCCGCGCCAGCCGGAGTCGTCGCCGACCGCCTCGCCCCGCCGCCTCTCCGTCCGCCGCCGCCGCAACATCGTCGTCTCGCCGGCCGGCCAAGTCCCCGGCGAGCTCCCTCACTTCGGTCCCCTCCTCCGCGGCAAGTCCATCTCCGGCGAGCGCGTGCTACAGTAACTCCGGCGAGTGCATCGGGAATCGTGCCAGATCCAGATCTGAGAATCTCTCCTCGGTTGACCTCCTCCCGAAACCCTAGATAAATTGCATTTTTCATCATGCTATATCTCCGCATCCATAGCTTCATTTTGCGCGTGTAGCATATCAAAATGTTCGTCTCAGAGGGTACATCATTTCATATCATTGCATCATTTTCATTTGAGCTCATCTTGATGCCCGAAATGCTGTTGGAAGAGTGCTATTTGAGTTAATTGTCAGATCTGCTGCACCAAATAGCTATTTGTCATTTTTGCCATGATTAATGTGTGCATGATATTCCCCTGAGCTCTACATGTGTTTTGTTATATGCTTTGCCATCTTTCCAGAGATGATATCCATGTATTTTTGTGATATGTGTGGTGACTATCAAAAGCTTGCAAAGTGGTGCATTCGTTAATGCTGATTTGAGGGACTTAGAAATATCACCAAGTCCTTGGTCTGCTTTCATCAATATGCCATATGTTCATGTTGTTTCCTAGTGATCCGTGCCTCTTTTGAGGATGATCGGTAAGGATGTTTTGTTAATCTTGTGGTGCTCTATCCATCCATGGCTTTGTTTGCATTTATGGAGCACCCTAGCTTGAGTCAATCGAGCTCTACTTTTGCTATTTCGTGAATCTGGGCAGATTGTCTACTTGTTAGCGATTTTGCCGAGGATGTTGTTGTTGATCCGAGCATGCTATGTTGTTGTTCTTACCATGTCTAGCTTATATAATATGTATTCTTGACGGGTGTATGCTTATATTGTCATGCCTTGCTCTGTAGCGAGTGCATCGAGCTCGTGAACATGCCTACTCGTTAAGATATTTGCATGCTCCAGTTTTTCTCTAAGTTTGAGATCTGAATATGTTTTTGCCATGTTCACATGCTTGCAATTGTATTTTCTGATCCCTTTTGGCTCAAGGTCACTAAGGGACTTTTGTTAAGCTCTTTGAGTAGATCCATGCCATGCCTTGCTTTACCATGTTAAGCTCCTGTAGCATCTAGTTTTCATGCTCCAAAGTGTGCTACCTGATCTGAAATTCCAGGCTTGCGTTAATTTCACTAAGTCTGAAACCTGTTTACCAATTGCACTTTTGCCATGCTTGTTTGAACCTGTTAATGGATGAATTGGCCGTAGCTCAGTGTTCATATTTTGTTAAGCATTATGAGTGCATCCCTGTCATGTATTTTGTTACCATGTTTGAGTGCTTTAGCATATTTAACTTGTTGCATTTAGATGGCTACTTGTTGTTTATCGCAGACCGGTACCATATTTGTTTTGCTTGCCTTTTCCAAACCGTGTCTCCGATTCCGGTGTTCTTTATATTGATTTCAACCGAAATCACCTCACCTTTCCAGTGGCACACTTGGATTTCCAAGTTGAGGCTAGGTTCATTCATTCCTTGTCAAATCTTTCATATGCATCACATATCGCATCCTACATAGCATACCATGTTTGCATCATGTTGTTTGAGCTTTGCACGTGGTTGATTGTGTTCCTCTTGCTTGTTTGTCTTGTTTGGGTAGAGCCGGGAGAAGAGTTCGCTAACGAGGAGCCCGTTGAGTTTGCTTTCGAGGATCCAGTCAACTCTGACAACTTTGTAGGCAAGATGATCATACCCTCGAAATCACTTCTATCTTTGCTTTGCTAGATGCTCGCTCTTTTGCTATGCCTATGCTACGATGCCTACCACTTGCTTATCATGCCTCCCAAATTGCCATGTCAAACCTCTAACCCACCATGTCCTAGCAAACCGTTGATTGGCTATGTTACCGCTTTGCTCAGCCCCTCTTATAGCGTTGCTAGTTGCAGGTGAAGATTGGAGATCGTTCCTTATTGGGACATTATTTTCTTGTTGGGATATCACTATATTAGCTTGTTATCTTAATGCATCTATATACTTGGTAAATGGTGGAAGGCTTGGCCTTTTGCCTAGTCTTTTGTTCCACTCTTGCCGCCCTAGTTTCCGTCATATCAGTGTTATGTTCCCGGATTTTGCGTTCCTTACGCAATTGGGTGATAATGGGAACCCCTTGACAAATCGCCTTGAATAAAACTCTTCCAGCAATGCCCAACCTTTGTTTTACCATTTGCCACCTAGCCTCTTTTTCCCTTGGGTTTCCGGAGCCCAAGGGTCATCTTATTTAAACCCCCCTCCCCCCCGGGCCAGTGCTCCTCTGAGTGTTGGTCCAAACTAGAGTCATGTGCAGCGCCCCCTCGGGGAAACTCGAGGTTTGGTTTTAGTTGTATGGAGCGCTCATCTGAGTGTGCCCTGAGAACGAGATATGTGCAGCTCCTATCGGGATTTGTCGGCACATTCGGGCGGTGTTGCTGGATTTGTTTTAACTTGTCGAAGTTGTCTTGTAGAACCGGGATACCGAGTTTGATTGGAATGTCTCGGGAGAAGGTTTATCCTTCGTTGACCTTGAGAGCTTGTCATGGGCTAAGTTGTGACTCCCCTGCAGGGATTTGAACTTTCGAAAGGCGTGCCCGCGGTTATGGGCAGATGGGAATTTGTTAATGTCCAGTTGTAGATAACTTGAACCTTAACTTAATTAAAATGAATCAACTGTTTGTGTTACCGTGATGGTCTCTTCTCGGCGGAGTCCGGGAAGTGAACACGGTGTTGGAGTAATGTTTGCCGCAGGATGTTCTATAGTTCTTCGTTCGTGCTTTGCCTCCTCTTCTCGCTCTCTTTTGCGAACAGGTTAGCCACCATACATGCTAATCACTTGCTGCAGCTCCACATATTACCTTGCCTTACCTATAAGCTTAAATAGTCTTGATCGTGAGGGTGCGAGATTGTTGAGTCCCTGTGGCTCATAGATTACTTCCAAACCAAATGCAGGGCCCGATGACTCCGTTCCAGATGATGCGCTTGAGCTCAAGTGGGAGTTCGACGAAGACTCACACTGTTACTATGTGCCTTTCCCTGATGATCAGTAGTGGTGCCCAGTTGGGGCAATCGGGACCGTGTCGCATGTTGGGTTGATCTTTTATTTTGGTACCGTAGTCGGATCATGAGTGATTGGATGATGTAATGCTATTTATGTACTTTGTGTGACATGGCGAGTGTAAGCCAACTATGTTCCTTTCCCCTTATTATTATATTTACTTGGGTTGTTGTGAAGATTACCTTACTTGTGACATTGCTTTCAATGCGGTTATGCCTCTAAGTCGTGCTTCGACACGTGGGAGATATAGCCGCATCGAGGGCGTTACAAGTTGGTTATCAGAGCCTTCCCTGACCTTAGGAGCCCCCACTGCTTGATCGAGTTAGCAGCCATTGTTGAGTCTAGAAAAATGTTTTGAGTCATTTAGGAATTATATATCGGAGAGTTTAGGAATTCTTTTTACTCCCTAGTCCCTTCATCGCTCTGGTGAGGCATCCTGACGTAGTGTTTTGACTCTTCTCTTCTCAAATTTCACTAAAAAAATTTAGGATCACGCGGGTATCTTGGAATCGTTCTGATGGATTTGTGACGAGAACATTGTTCTTGGTGCCTCCTGTCATTTAGGGGTTGTGGCAGTGTCCCATGGAGTTGAGCTCCGAGGTGTTGTCGTCACAATTTTATCGTTGCAGTTCTGGAATACCTGAGTTTAGTTCGCCGACATCGAAAATCTCTTTTATGTAGTTGTTGGTGAGATAACCTCGACGCCACCCAGTACTGGGGCGGGAGTTCGGGAGTATTGCCATAACTTGTATAACGGATGCTTTTTGAAGGTTGAGGTAGATGATTTCCGAAGTTTTTCTCAGTTATGTGTTGAAGGATGGATATAGCTGGATGTAGGATTTGCTAGATTTGGGTGAGATATTATGCTTCCCTTGTATCCCCAACACCTGATTGCATAACCGGAAAGGTTCGGGAGTTTTATAGGTGGGAATTCTTGTAGCTCTAGTTCTTCTTCCACGGATATTTGGTTTGAGATTGGGTGATCCTTACCGAGTATTCGTTCTTGCTCCGTACCTTGTTGATTTTATTCCTCTACCTAAATTCTAAGCGGCTTCTCAATTTATGGATATGTGACCATTTCAATTGGAATGCATTCGTTCATTTCGTTCGGATGTGAAGACTATATGTTGCAATTTCAACCCGTTTGGTTCAGCTTCAATATTTGTCTATCAATGTGCTAATGGATGTCAACCTCTTCGGGATGGCTCCTCCAACGCGCACGACTCCGAATCCTGATCCGCCACCACCTCCTCCTCCTCCGGAGGCATGGCAAGCTGTGATGGCCACTACCAATGCAAACACACAGTTGATCATGCAAATTCTTCAAGAGCGCAACCAAGCGAACCAAGGCAACCAAGGCAACAATCAGAACCACTTTGCTACACTCAACCAGTTCCTTGCTAACCAGGCAAAGACTTTCAGCAATTGTGTTGAGGCAACTGATGCTGACGATTGGCTCGTGAACTTATGCAAGCATTTCGAGTGCAGTAACGTCAGGCCTGAGGACTTTGTCAAGTTCACTTCCTTCCAACTCAAATACCAAGCTGCAGAATGGTTCCAGCAGTACAAAGATTCCAGAGGAGGCCGTGTGATTACCTGGGATGAATTCCGTCAAGACTTCAAAGCTCATCATATTCCTCAGAGCATGGTTGAAAGCAAGCGTGAGGAATTCCGCAACCTGAAGCAAGGCTCTATGTCTGTCTATGACTACAACAAGTTGTTTCAGAAGCTCACCCGCTTTGCTAAGCAGGACGTCCCTGACGAGAAGAGCATGATATACCAGTTCAGGGGTGGTCTCAGAGAAGAAATCCAGCTAGCTCTTGTTCTCTTTGAGCCCTTGAGGTACGATGAGTTCTACAACATGGCATTGAAGCAAGAGGCTGCTCAACTGAAGTGTGATGCTTCCAAGAAGCGAGTCAGAGATGCTACTCCTTCTTCCTCTACTCAAGTGGCCAAGCAGCAGAAGTATTGGCTTCCTCCTCCTCCGTTCCATCAGCCGTATCAGCAGAAGAGCAAAGGTGGCAGTGGATCTTCCCACCCACCCAACCCTGGCTTTCAGAACAAGACTTCGTCTCAAGCTCCAAGATCGAGTGCTCCGTATCACCGTCCGCTTTCAGAGGTCATGTGCAACAAGTGCCAACAGAAGGGTCACTATGCCAACAAGTGCTTCAATCAGAGGCGTCTCCCTCCTCCTCCTGTGAGATCGGCAAGTACAGCTGTGGTCAAGCATAACCCCAAGTACACCAAGGTCAACATGGTGAATGCAGCTCAGGCACAGGACTCGCCATATGTCATCATGGGTAACCTTCCTGTTAACGATGTTCCTGCAAAAGTTCTTTTTGACACTGGTGCATCGCTTTCTTTTATTTCAACACCATTTTTCGCCAAGCATGGTTTTGTGACCGAAAGGATTCCTTTCCCGTTGAAGATTGTGTCTCCGGGCAAGCAAATGACTTCTAACAATTGCGTCCCGGATGTCTCTATCACGTTGGGCGACTACAAGTTTCTTTCTTCTCTGGTGGTTCTTGGTAATTCGGATATTGATCTTATTCTCGGAATGGATTGGCTTTCTAAGCACAAGGCGCATCTTGATTGTGCAGCCAGGCAGATTCAATTGACTCATTCATCTGAGGATGTAATTGTCCTTACCGCTCGTGATGATACCATCCGCTTGTTTTCTCTCAATGAGAAGGGTGAACTGGATGCTATCTCTCAAATTTCAGTCATTTGCGAATATCAAGACGTCTTTCTAGAAGAGCTTCCAGGAATGCCTCCGCACCGGCCAGTTGAATTTGTCATCGATCTTGAGCCTGGCACGGAACCGGTTTGCAAATATCCTTGCAAGCTCGGACCTGAAGAGTTGAAGGAGCTGAAGAAGCAACTCGATATTCAAGAGCGAATGGGTCTCATCCGACCTAGTTCATCTCCGTGGGGTTGTGGAGTTCTTTTTGTGAAGAAGAAGGATGGAACGGACTGACTTTGTGTTGACTACCGTCCATTGAACAAGAAGACTATCAAGAACAAGTACCCACTTCCCAACATCAACGAGCTGTTCGAACAACTCAAAGGTGCCCAAGTATTCTCCAAGCTTGATCTCCGTATGGGCTATCACCAGATTCGAATCCGCGAGTAAGATATTCCCAAGACGGCTTTCAGAACAAGCTATGGTTCATATGAATACACTGTCATGTCTTTTGGCCTCGGCAACGCTCCTCCAACTTTCTCTCGCATGATGAACTTCATCTTCAACGCCTACACAAATGACTTCGTTTTGGTCTATCTCAACGACATTCTAGTCTTTTCGAAGAACAAGGAAGATCATGCCAAGCACTTGCGTTTGGTGCTCGATAAGCTCAGGGAACATTAGTTCTACGCCAAGTTCTCAAAGTGCGAGTTTTGGCTCGATGAGGTTCTTTATCTTGGGCATATCATCTCTGCCAAGGGCATTGCGGTGAATCCTGAGAAGGTGTCTGCAATTGTGAATTGGGAACCACCTCAGAACGTGAAGCAACTCCGTAGCTTCCTCGGTCTCACAAGCTACTGTCAAAGGTTCGTTGAGAACTTTTCAAAGATCGCGAAGCCTCTTTCAAACCTTCTCCAGAAGCACGTCAAGTACGTTTGGTCTCCGGAATGTGACATCGCTTTCAACACTTTCAAAGAGAAATTGGTCACTGCTCCAGCTCTGACTCCTCCTGATGAATCCAAACTGTTCGAGGTCTTCTGTGATGCCACTCTTCAAGGTCTTGGTGCAGTGTTGATGCAAGAGAAGAAAGTTGTGGCCTATACCTCTCGCCAATTGAAGCCCAACGAGAAGAACTACCACACTCATGACCTCGAGTTGGCAGCAGTTGTGCATGCTCTTTTGACTTGGAGACATCTCTTATTGGGAAGAAAAGTGGACATCTTCACCGACCACAAGAGTCTCAAGTACATCTTCACTCAACCTAATCTCAACCTCAGGCAGACTCGTTGGGTCGAAATGATTCAAGAGTATAATCCGAGTATCGAGTATACTTCAGGCAAGGCCAATGTGATTGCTGACGCTTTGAGCAGGAAGGCGTACTGCAACAGTCTGATTCTCAAGCCTTACCAACCCGAGCTTTGTGAAGCTTTCCGCAAACTCAATCTGCAAGTTGTTCCTCAAGGTTTCCTCGCCAACCTTCAAGTCTCTCCTACCTTGGAAGACCAGATTTGCGAGGGTCAACTTCTTGATGCTATGGTGAAGAAGGTGAAGATTGGGATTGCCAAGAGTCAACCCAAGTACAAGTGCTACCGCCTTGATGACAAGGATACTCTCTTCTTCGAGGATCATATTGTTGTGCCCAAAGGTGACCTTCATAAAGTGATCATGAACGAGGCTCACAATTCACTCCTCTCCATCCACCCTGGGAGCACGAAGATGTATCAGGACCTCAAGCAGGCTTATTGGTGGACTTGAATGAAGCGCGAGATTGCTCAGTTCGTGAATGAGTGTGATATCTGCAGAAGAGTGAAGGCAGAACACCAAAGGCCAGCTGGTCTCCTCCAACCTCTTGCCATTCCAGAATGGAAGTTTGACCACATTGAGATGGACTTCGTGACTGGGTTTCCAAAGTCCAAGCGTGGCAATGATGCTATATTCATTGTCATCGACAAACTCACTAAAGTGGCTCACTTTCTGCCTATCAAAGAGTCTATCACAGCAGCTCAATTGGCGGAGCTCTATACCTCTCGAATTGTCTCGCTGCACGGTATTCCACAGGTGATCTCTTCAGACCGTGGCAGCATCTTTACCTCCAAGTTTTGGGATTCTTTTCAGAAGGCCATGGGCACCAACATCCGTTTCAGCACAGCTTTCCATCCTCAAACTAGCGGTCAAGTCGAGCGTGTCAACCAGATTCTTGAAGATATGCTTAGGGCTTGTGTGATCTCCTTCGGCATGAAGTGGGAAGATTGTCTTCCATATGCTGAATTCTCCTACAACAATAGTTTTCAAGCAAGTTTGGGCAAGGCCGCATTCGAAATTCTGTATGGCAGGAAGTGTCGTACTCCTCTCAACTGGTCTGAAACCGGTGAGCGTCAACTTCTGGGAAATGACTTAATCACAGAGGCAGAGGAAATGTGCAAAGTCATTCGAGATAACCTCAAAGTAGTGCAATCGCGCCAGAAGAGCTACTATGATAGTAAGCACCGCGATTTGGCTTTCGAGATCGGAGGTCATGTTTACCTCCGCGTATCTCCTATGAAAGGTACTCGTCGCTTCAGTATCAAAGGGAAGCTTGTCCCTAGATACGTTGGTCCTTTCAAGATCATCAGCAAGAGAGGCGATCTCGCCTATCAACTCGAGCTTCCTTCAAATTTTGCAAATGTGCACGACGTGTTCCATGTCTCTCAGCTCCGCAAGTGCTTCAAGACTCCTAACCGCACCATCAACTTTGAAGACATTGATCTCCAAGAAGATCTCTCTTATCGTGAGCACCCCATTGCTATTCTTGAAGAGACTGAACGCAAGACTCGCAATAAGTCAATCAAATTCCTCAAAGTCAAGTGGTCACACCATTCCGACTGTGAAGCCACCTGGGAACGCGAGGATCACCTCCGTTCTGAGTACTCGGCGTTCTTCCAGTCCTAGATCTCGGGACGAGATCCTTTCATAGTGGTGGAGTGTTGTAACACCCCAGATGTAATTTACCTAATATGTACTCCAACTCTTGCCGTCTCCGGTGCTAAGTTATTTTATTTCCTCGGGTTCGGGTTTTTGTCTCCATGTGTTGTTGTCGTTGTCATGCATCTCATATCATGTCATCATGTGCATTGCATTTGCATACGTGTTCGTCTCATGCATCCGAGCATTTTCCCCGTTGTCTGTTTTGCATTCCGGCGCTTCTATCTCCTCCGGTGGTCCTTTCTACCTTCCTTCCGTGTGTGGGGGTTAAACATTTCCAGATTGGACCAAGACTTGCCAAGCGGCCTTGGTTTACTACCGGTAGACCGCCTGTCAAGTTTCGTACCATTTGTACTTCGTTCGATGCTCCAACGGTTAACCGAGGGACCGAGAAGGCCTCGTGTGTGTTGCAGCCCAACACCCTTCCAATTTGGCCCAAAAACCCACCAAAACCCTCTCCATCATCTAGAGTGTTCGATCACGATCGTGTGGCCAAAAACCGCACCTCATTTGGACTCTCCTAGCTCCCCCTATGCCTATATATAGCCCCCCTCCGAAATCCATGTCTTCTTCTTCCTCCGAAACCCTAGATCCACTCCACATCGCCGCCGCCGGACGAAATTCCGTAGGCCGAACGTGTCCGGTTCCTCCCTGCCGCCACGTGTCATGCCTCCATTGGCCTGCGCCGCCGTCCCACTTCGTCGCCGCCGCCGGCCCGAGAGGCCCAGATCGGGCCCCCGAGGCCCACATCGCCACCGTCGCCGCCCCGCGGGCTCCCCGAGCCGCGCCCCCACGCCGGCTCGCCGCACCTGCCTCCCGCT
>NC_057800.1:397303990-397323870 GCF_018294505.1 Triticum aestivum | reverse complement strand
CCGACCGCCTCGCCCCGCCGCCTCTCCGTCCGCCGCCGCCGCAACGTCGTCGTCTCGCCGGCCGGCCAAGTCCCCGGCGAGCTCCCTCACTCCGGTCCCCTCCTCCGCGGCAAGTCCATCTCCGGCGAGCGTGTGCTATAGTAACTCCGGTGAGTGCATCGGGAACCGTGCCAGATCCAGATCTGAGAATCTCTCCTCGGTTGACTTTCTCCCGAAACCCTAGATAAATTGCATTTTTCATCATGCTATATCTCCGCATCCGTAGCTCCATTTTGCGCATGTAGCATATCAAAATGTTTGCCTCAGAGAGTACATCATTTCATCTTATTGCATCATTTTCATTTGAGATCATCTTGATGCCCGAAATGCTGTTGGAAGAGTGCTATTTGAGTTAATTGTCAGATCTGCTGCACCAAATAGCTATTTGTCATTTTTGCCATGATTAATGTGTGCATGATATGCCCCTGAGCTCTACATGTGTTTTGTTATATGCTTTGTCATCTTTCCAGAGGTGCTATCCATGTATTATTGTGATCTGTGTGGTGACTAGCACAAGCTCGCAAAGTGGTGCATTCGTTAATGCTGATTTCAGGGACTTAGAAATATCACTAAGTCCTTGATGTGTTTTCATCAATATGCCATATGTTCATGTTGTTTCCTAGTGATCCGTGCCTCTTTTGAGGATGATCAGTAAGGATGTTTTGTTAATCTTGTGGTGCTATATCCATCCATGTCTTTGTTTGCATTTATGGAGCACCCTAGCTTGAGTCAATCGAGCTCTACTTTTGCTATTTTGTGAATCTGGGCAGATTGTCTACTTGTTAGCGATTTTGCCGAGGATGTTGTTGTTGATCCGAGCATGCTATGTTGTTGTTCTTGCCATGTCTAGCTTATATAATATGTATTCTTGATGGGTGTATGATTAGATTGTCATGCCTTGCTCTGTAGCGAGTGCATCGAGCTCGTGAACATGCCTGCTCGTTAAGATATTTGCATGCTCCAGTTTTTCTCTAAGTCTGAGATCTGAATATGTTTTTGCCATGTTCACATGCTTGCAATTGTATTTTATAATCCCTTTTGGCTCAAGGTCACTAAGGGACTTTTGTTAAGCTCTTTGAGTAGCTCCATGACATGCCTTGCTTTGCCATGTTAAGTTCCTGTAGCATCTAGTTTTCATGCTCCAAAGTGTGCTACCTGATCTGAAATTCCAGGCTTGTGTTAATTTCACGAAGTCTGAAACCTGTTTACCAATTGCACTTTTGCCATTCTTGTTTGAACCTGTTAATGGATGAATTGGCCGTAGCTCAGTGTTCATATTTTTTAATCATTATGAGTGGATCCTTGCCATGTATTTTGTTGCCATGTTTGAGTGTTGTAGCATATTTAACTTGTTGCATTTAGATGGCTACTTGCTATTTATCGCAGACCAGTACCATATTTGTTTTGCTTGCCTTTTCCAAACCGTGTCTCCGATTCCGGTGTTCTTTATATCGATTTCAACCGAAATCACCTCACCTTTCTAGTGGCACACTTGGATTTCCAAGTTGAGGCCAGGTTCATTCATTTCTTGTCAAATCTTGCATATGCATCACATATCGCATCCCGCATAGCATACCATGTTTGCATCATGTTGTTTGAGCTTTGCACGTGGTTGATTGTGTTCCTCTTGCTTGTTTGTCTTGTTTGGGTAGAGCCGGGAGACGAGTTCGCTAACGAGGAGCCCGTTGAGTTTGCTTTCGAGTATCCAGTCAACTCTGACAACTTTGTAGGCAAGATGATCATACCCTCGAAATCACTTCTATCTTTGCTTTGCTAGATGCTCGCTCTTTTGCTATGCCTATGCTACGATGCCTACCACTTGCTTATCATGCCTCCCAAATTGCCATGTCAAACCTCTAACCCACCATGTCCTAGCAAACCATTGATTGGCTATGTTACCGCTTTGCTCAGCCCCTCTTATAGCGTTGCTAGTTGCAGGTGAAGATTGGAGATCGTTCCTTATTGGGACATTATTTTCTTGTTGGGATATCACTATATTAGCTTGTTATCTTAATGCATCTATATACTTGGTAAAGGGTGGAAGGCTCGGCCTTTTGCCTAGTGTTTTGTTCCACTCTTGCCGCCCTAGTTTCCGTCATATCAGTGTTATGTTCCCGGATTTTGCGTTCCTTACGCGGTTGGGTGATAATGGGAACCCCTTGACAAATCGCCTTGAATAAAACTCTTCCAGCAATGCCCAACCTTTGTTTTACCATTTGCCACCTAGCCTCTTTTTCCCTTGGGTTTCCGGAGCCCAAGGGTCATCTTATTTAAACCCCCCCCCCCGGGCCAGTGCTCCTCTGAGTGTGTTGGTCCAAACTAGAGTCCTGTGCAGCGCCCCCTCGGGGAAACTCGAGGTTTGATTTTAGTTGTATGGAGCGCTCATCTGAGTGTGCCCTGAGAACGAGATATGTGCAGCTCCTATCGGGATTTGTCGGCACATTCGGGCGGTGTTGCTGGATTTGTTTTAACTTGTTGAAGTTGTCTTGTAGAACTGGGATACCGAGTCTGATCGGAATGTCTCGGGAGAAGGTTTATCCTTCGTTGACCGTGAGAGCTTGTCATGGGCTAAGTTGGGACTCCCCTGCAGGGATTTGAACTTTCGAAAGCCGTGCCCGCGGTTATGGGCAGATGGGAATTTGTTAATGTCTGGTTGTAGATAACTTGAACCTTAACTTAATTAAAATGAATCAACTGTGTGTGTTACCGTGATGGTCTCTTCTCGGCGGAGTCCGGGAAGTGAACACGGTGTTGGAGTAATGTTTGCCGCAGGATGTTCTATAGTTCTTCGTTCGTGCTTTGCCTCCTCTTCTCGCTCTCTTGTGCGAACAGGTTAGCCACCATACATGCTAGTCGCTTGCTGCAGCTCCACATATTACCTTGCCTTACCTATAAGCTTAAATAGTCTTGATCGCAAGGGTGCGAGATTGCTGAGTCCCTGTGGCTCATAGATTACTTCCAAACCAGATGCAGGGCCCGATGACTCCATTCCAGATGATGCGCTTGAGCTCAAGTGGGAGTTCGACGAAGACTCACGCCGTTACTATGTGCCTTTCCCTGATGATCAGTAGTGGTGCCCAGTTGGGGCGATCGGGACCGTGTCGCATGTTGGGTTGATCTTTTATTTTGGTACCATAGTCGGACCATGAGTGATTGGATGATGTAATGCTATTTATGTACTTTGTGTGATGTGGCGAGTGTAAGCCAACTATGTTCCTTTCCCCTTATTATTATATTTACTTGGGTTGTTGTGAAGATTACCTTACTTGCGACATTGCTTTCAATGTGGTTATGCCTCTAAGTCATGCTTCGACACGTGGGGGATATAGCCGCATCGACGGCGTTACAGTGCACAAGTCTCACTGCCGGCAATACTCAAAAGCTAGTCTCGATGGGGAAGCGACGCAAAGGAGTAAGGCTATGATGGCTATCAATGTAATGGCAAGAATGATATGTCCAATACCAAGGTGAGGCTACTGCATCTTGCGTACGGTATGGTGTCAAAATGGTGGCACGAATACCAAGATGTAGTCGAGATGGTCGTTGTTGATGACGCGTCCGTGGCAAAGATGAGCGGCGGTGATGTTGATGTCGAACCGTACCTAAATAGCTGAAACACAAGTAGGACACGGGACCGCAACTCAAATTCTCAAAGCTCGAAGTGGCAAAACGTGCTGGAGTGCGAAACGGGCAAGCAATGTTGGTGGTATGCGGAAGACGTGGTGGTGTATAGGTGGTGGGAGTGCGTATGCGGAAATGTGGGGCGGTGGTGGTGACTAAACTGAAAAAATTCAGTTTCGCCAGGGATCGTCGGACGTCCAGGCTGGGCCAGTCGTCCGGTTGTCGGACGTCCGGAAGAGGTCGGACGTCCGGTGCGTGGGCGATTTTCGGGCGCGGGATGAACAGCTAGGGTTCGTGATGGTGATGGCAAAAATGGTCAAATCCGGAGGATTTTGTGGATGGAAAAGGTGGGGAAAGGGGGGAAGATAGATCCACTCAAGACAAAGCAAATCCACGGATCAAAACCAACAAAATTTCAACACACCAACAAATCACAAAAAAATCGGGGCTATTTTTGTGGGGAACTTTCGAATTAGGGACAAAATCAACAAAAATTAGGTTAGAAACACAACGGGGAGGCTCCGAAATCATGATCAACCTGGCTCTAGATACCAAGATGATGTAGGGTAGAACCCTAATCGCCAGATCTTTCACGAAAGGAGTGGATCCCGCGAAGAACACAAAGAACACAAGGGAGGAAACGAGGGGAAACACAAGAGAATCACTAAACCAACAAGGAATAGTCACACATATGCTAGATCCTCGAGTACATAAGAGATCACACGACCCACGGTCAACTAGGGACGATACAAGGGTAGCCGGTCTTCTCCGTGAGGACGTCTTGATGTTCTTCTCCGCAAGAAGGTCTTGAATCCAAAGGGATCTTCTCCGAAGAGGGGCCGCGGTCTCTCTCGTGGAGTAGATCCGATGTGGATGAGCAATGATCTATCTCTATTATGAGCTAAACCAATGCTAACCCTAGCTAGAAGGAATAGGAGGTCTATTTATAATCTTAGTGCAAAAGAGGGGCGAAGGGGTACATGGGCTGCGGCCCAACACTTAACAGCACACAGGCGTTGGACGTCCGGCAGTCACCGGTCGTCCGGAGGCTCGCGAGGGTCCGAACGTCCGGTGCCTGTCGGACGTCCGTAGATTCGGCTCGGATGGTCTTCGGTCGGACGTTCGGTCGGGGTCGGTCGTCCAGGTGGCTTCGGAAATTCGTAGTTTTGGCTCGGGTGGGGGTGTGTCGGACGTCCGGGCTGGGTCAAACGTCCGGAGCCTGGAGATCGTCGGACGTCCGGCCCTGGTCGGTCGATCGGAGCCTGTAGCTTCTTCCGCATCTCTTCTTCTTCACGTCCATCTTCCTCTTCTGATTCTCCTTGCTCCTTAGCTTCTTCATGGCTAACTCCTTGACACCTGAGTATGCATAATGTCTCCGTTTGAGGTAGTAGCCATGCCTTATGTGCATCAAAGTGAACTTGTGAGAGGAGAGATGTCACCTCGGTTTCGAGAGCTCTTGCACGTGCTCGTGTCATGGGTCCGCTAGACACTTGATGAGACGATGGTAGGTCTATGGGGATGACCTTGGGATGCTCCGCATCACCTTCGGTGCGATGTTGGAGGACGCCGATGGTGGCACATGTGACTCATTGGGAGCTTTGGTGGACATCGGGGCGCGGGGCTTGGTCCAACGTAGCTTGCGAGGCCCGATTCATCTGCAGCAAGAATCAATTTAAGGGCGGTGATCACGTGGACCGATCGGCAGCCGCGTGCGGCTCTGCCGGCGACGACCAACGAAGGCTTGTCCGGCAGCGGTACGACGCCATCAGCACCCCTGGCGCTTCTGAAGGCGAGGATCTTTCCGTAGCTGTGCAACGGCTGATGCAGAGATGAATATGGTGATTTGTTTCCTGAGTGGAGTCGTATAGAGGAGAAGAAGATAAAGGGGAAACAACGCTGGTTGTCGGAGAGGATGAGATCTACGTGGAGGTGGGATAGGATGGATGTGGGCTGTTTTGTTCCAGTGGGCTTCTGTTACGAAGAGGAAACGGCAGGTAGTGGGCTTCTGTTACGAAGAGGAAACGGCAGGTCGCTTCAGTGACCAAGGCTGGTTGCGTACTAATGAAAATTAAATCTCACTTGTGTAACTAAATGCGACACATGGCATTAGCTAGAGAAAAAAATAGAGTTGCTGATGTGGCAAGGCTGTTGAGGTGGATAGGCTGCATGTCAAGATAAATCAAGTAGTGGGGATGAACTTCTTAAGTATATAGGATAAGATTTGCAAACTTAATTGGTTGAGAGAATTGGTTGTAGTGGAGAACTTCTTAAGAATGTCGAAGTAAGATGTAAGATTTCTATATCATTGGCTGTCATTTTGGCTAAGAATTCATAAACCCACAAAGTTTGGCTTCAAAAAATAGCTTCTTAATTAAAAAAAACATCATCTTTCCAAAATTAAAATTCACCTCAACATGAAACAAGTTGCAGCACACGATCTTTAACAAGTTGAAACCAGTTGCAGCTCCATAAAGCACAAATCCACATAATCATATTCAATTACAACAGCCATGTTCAGGTCCACAAAGCACAAAATGCACGTCTAACACAAGCAAAACCAAAGTTTCGAAGCTTGTACTGAACAAGGTATAGAAGACAAAAGACTACAACTTGCTTCAGGGCCTATGGCTTGACTCGCTTCAGGACCCATCTCTTTTTTCATTCCATCTGGGTAAGGCTTGAAGAGACGTGATCTTGTCACTTCTTTGTTATCCTGCAAATATGATGGCAAACATGTAGCAAAATGACTAAAGTAGTTGTCAACCACATCCGTAACAGCAGGAGCAAATGCCGCATCAATATTTTTTCCGACGCAATCAAACAAACAAGCTAGAATTAGATGAAGGCTACAGCTACGCTAGCGACTCTGGTGCTAGGATTTAGAAACGTAAAAACCCAGAAGCCAAATCCTGCTTTCTTTTTCTTACTGTTTGTTTGTTGTTTGCATACTTGATCTGTTCAACTCTCCTTCCTAATGTATAATAATTATTATAGCAATAGAAAACTGTGCAATTCATTTCAATGGGGCAGACTATAAATTATTTGTGGGCAAGGTCTGAGAGGATGCTGCTAGCTAGTGATAGAAAGATCCATAAGCCCTTACAAGCAGTTGCCATTTCATAAGTTGCTTCATTCCTGTCCACCATGTTAACTACTACTGCCAGCTAGATGGTTGGTTATTTCTTGGTTAGCTGGGTGGGCGAGGTTGTAAATTATACTAGTTCTTGAGAATTAGAACCAGTACTACACATGCATATTACTAGTACTACCCACATATTACCACTAGCACTGAGTGCTTCTCCTTTGTCTCAACAGCATTACTAGTGCTACACAGGCACACCCATTGATAAAGACCAAACTGACATGTGTGCACTTCTTTATGTAGATTGGCTACACGAAATTAAATCCCAGATAAGAACAGACTCACAAGGATGACAAGGAGAACAAAACTACAATTGAACAGATTCCCCATCATTCCCACAGTGACCAAACATGCATTGAGCAATACCCAAAGGACACGAGAGAAGCAATATTGCACAAGAATTGCGCTCATGTTCATGTTCCTCCATGAAGTTTCAAGCCACATCGGGCGCTACCTGGGAATGCGGCGGATGGGAGGTCAAGACTTTGTCGGTCTCCTCTCTAGGTGTCCGGATCCGGTTTGCTTGCTACTAAACCTGCTGATTGTGTGAGGTTACTGTTAGAGTTGAAGAAAAAGAAAAGGATTCGTGAGAGATGGAAGGAGAGAAGAGGTGGAGGGGGAGACTTGCCCGGGGAAGGAGGTGAACTACACAACAGCGCTCACCGGCGGCTGGACGGGAATGTGGAGGCGGCTACATGAGGTCGGAGCAAAAGAGGAGCAAGAAAGGAAAAGAGTAAAGGAAGTGATTATTCGGCTCAGCGGGAAATCTCACCGACGACGAGGAAGCCAAGCGCCGTGGCGACGGAGCAGAGGCAGAGGAAGGATCAAGGAGAGAGGAATGGTGTCGCGGGACAAGAGAGATGTGTTGAATCATGGAATGGCGGCTTTGAGGGGGGATTGGTTTTACATACTGTCCCACATCAGTGGAATCTTGGAATGAACTCCCACGCCCATTCCGAGACAGCTAAACACA
Source organism: Triticum aestivum (assembly GCF_018294505.1). NCBI lineage: Eukaryota > Viridiplantae > Streptophyta > Magnoliopsida > Poales > Poaceae > Triticum > Triticum aestivum. The sequence continues at coordinate 397,316,095 of NC_057800.1, read as the reverse complement.
GTGGGTTCGGATTTAGTAAATGAATTACGTGATTCTAGGCCCAAATGATAGGACAAACAAGCTGCAAGTCTAATCTAGGAGAGTGGGTATAGAAAAACTATGACATCACTTGCCATGCTCATTAGTTGGACCCTTTGAAATGAGAGGAACTCCTGGGTTTTCCACCACAAGAGTGCTCCACCTTCAATCTTGCTCAACACCATAAAGCTCGAGGCAAGACTTCCGGTTACTGCCGGCGCCAAATATAACACAAACATTATTCTCTTCTTAATTAATGAATAAGGCAAATCTTATGTCTCCATTTCAAAAAAAGAGAGAGTACAAGTGCTCCTAGATTTGCAAATGCACCCAGAGTCCCAGCTTATCTGGCACTTCCGAGATTTGTTTTCTTTCAAACCTCACATCATGACGGCATAACAAAATATGCTAACAAAACTAAAAATCAGCGACGAGAAGGATGGTACATCAGCGTTCATTTGGCAGCAAAACTGGATCCTACAGGACTTCAACATGAGCCCTATTGTTAGTAAAATAATTGATCCGCCTCTACTGGTGGCCGACTTGATTACGGCTGAGGCGTCCTGGGACATGGGCAAATTGGCTCAAATCTTCTTGCCTACAGATGCACAAGCTATTGCTGCTATCCCTCTTTGTACAAGGCAGGTGGATGACTTTTGGTCATGGATCCATGAGAAGAATGGTGTTTTCACAGTCCAGTCAGCCTACAGAATGTTAGTATCCACAAAGACTTGACGGGAAGCTTGGCTTGAGGGCAGAGCAGATTCCTCAAATTCGGAGAGGGAGACGAAGGCATGGACAAGTATGTGGAAGACCAACGTCCCATCTAAGGTTAAAATTTTCTTATGGAGGCTTGCTCAGCAATCTCTGCACACGGCTGATCTTCAAACTCATAGAAACATGGCGACAATGTCTTCGTGTGGCCTTTGTGGAGCGGACGATTCATGGCAGCACTCTCTCCTTCACTGTAACATGGCAAGATGCGTATGGGCGTCGGAAGACCCGGACCTTGCTGATGTTTTTCACAACATAAGGGAACCGGAAAGCCAAAAGGTGGATATTTATACTAATTGACGGCCTGCAACATGATGATTTCATCAGGGTCATAGTGACATTGTGGGCTATCTGGTACGCCCGTTACATGAGCATATCTTCCAGACCCCTCACGCAACCCATCATTTTATCCGCAACTATATTAGGGAGCTCAGCAAGATCAAACCACATGGGACACAAGCTCCACCAGCGGCAAGGGCACCCCGCCCGTGCAGAATGCCTCCGGCGGCAGGATTTGCTAAGATCAAAGTGGATGGAGCTACTTCAAAGTGGTTGGATCTTTTAGTGCCGTGTCCAGGGATGAAACAGGGAAGTTCATGGGCGCGTCAGCTATCAGATGCGTTGGCATAACTGACCCAGCAGCTTTGGAGGCGCTAGCCTGCCGAGAAGCCCTTTCATTGTCCCAGGATCTTTCTCTAACACATGTGATGATAGCATCAGACTGCCAAGAGGTTGTTAAAAAAAAAGGGCAACCTGGTGCATGTAGCTCCCGCTTGCGCAGGGTCCAGGGAAGGGTCCGACCACTTTGGGTCTATAGTACGCAGCCTTTCCCTACATTTCTGTAAGAGGCTGTTTCCAGGACTTGAACCCATGACCTCATGGTCACAAGGCAGCAGCTTTACCACTGCGCCAAGGCTGTTGCCAAGAGGTTGTTACAAATATCAAAATCGATGCAGGAGGCTTGTATGGCAGCATCGTGAAGGAGATCAAATCAAATTTCAGCTCAGTTCACGTCTTGTACTTCCATTTTCAAGGGACGTGAGTCTAATATTGAGGCACATAGCCTCCCTAAGCACACTCTAGGACTTTCTTTAGGACCCATTTGTGGCTCCTCGAACCTCAAGACCTTAATTGTATCCCAAATTCCCAATGTATTTGGACTATGATCATTAAATAAAGTGTGTTTAGACTAAAAAAACAGATCAATCAAAATGTAGTAGGCATAGCTACACAACTTATCTTCTCCAACATACAATAAAAATACCCTTATTCCACAACACAAAATTAAGAGATACAATGTACGAGACAAAAAGGGTATCCAACATTTAAAGACGTAGATCATATGTTTTATACCATAACATAAACATTTTGCGCCTCTGCTTTTGTGAGGCTATACTGACTATGCTACTACACCGTCGGCCACGACTAACTTGACCAGGGCTAGTCATCACCATGATCGGCTACCTCAACATTGACGTCAAGGGTTACCTCACAGCTCATCGGCAACAGCTCCAGTCAATAGCGTCCGCATCATCACAAGTGTCCACATCACTCCCGCTGTGACTGCAGCAGGGAGTAGAAGAGAGACATGGAGGCAGGGAGTAGAAGAGAGACATGGAAGGCACCAGAAGGAGACGCAGTCACCGCCTAGGTGCCGACAGATCAGAGATGCAGGTGATGATGGCGCGCGACATTCAACTTCAGTCACAATTGTCCACTTTGCTCGCACTAGGACTGAGGGGGAATGTTAGAAGTATAAACACGTTCAGTTAGAGACAAGGAGAAATAGAGATAGAGTTGGTTAAAACCAACAATGACTTGCCTTGTACTCTAAGCTGCTCTCCATGTTGTACTCTATATATGCCCCATGAGGTCAGTCAATGCAAAAACAAAATATCCAGGGTTCCTATAGTTTTCCACACACTAACTAGGGTTCACATCAGATCCAAAAATTATAATATTATTCAGTACCACCTCCATTCCAAATTATTTGAGGCTCTAACTTTGTCCTAAGTCAAACTTCCTTAAGTGTGACCAAGTCCACAGAAAAATGTGACAACATCTACAACACTAAATTAGTTTAATTAGATTCATTATAAAATATATTTTTGTTAATTGATGTTGTAGATATTAGCTCATTTGTAAGACTTGATCAAAAGAAGAGAAGTTTGACTTGGGCAAAGCTAGAAATAGATATTATCTGGAACAGAGAGAGTATCATACTTAGTTTGCAGTACCATAGGTAAGTCTGAAAGTGCAAAATAAGACAAAGAGAACATTTGATCAGCCTTCTTGTGAGCTACACAGGATGCACCACTCCAGATAGATGAGTAAAAACAGAGCGAGTTGATCTGCCACCAAACACCAGAATAGTACACACACCAGACCAGAGACTGCGGATCCAATACTAACATGTCGCTTTGACTGTAGCTGATGATGCAGTGGTCTGAGGGGACTCCAGGCCATTGTCAAGATGATGGGTTTCCTACGTTTGTGTGATACATGGCTGCTAGCCTAATGCAATACTAAACAACGAGCATGTGCAGGTGCATGTTTTGTTATATCTCAACTAAGCTCACTTGATTGCATTAATGACTTGTACATATCAAAATGGAGCACCTCTGATTCAATTATCAATGGTGCTCATGAGTCAATGATGGTAATCTATTGCATTAAGCTTGGACAACATCAATGACAGCATGAGTGATACAGGCGCCATCACTTTCTTGCTCTTACGGAAGTTCAAAATTACGATAAGACACAACCAAAAGATGAACTGTCAGGAGAAAATTTCAGACAGATTAGGAACCAGCTGCCATAAGTACTATAGCACCAAACCTCAAGCTTTGCATGTTATAACTAACATGTCTTGGTAAAGTTTCATACTCTTTCTTGACCACCACCACCACCACCAACAACAACAACAACAAAGCCTTTAGTCCCAAACAAGTGACCAAATGGGTTATATTGTTATGAGGTGCAGATTTTGCTAATGAGAGGACCATCAAAAATATGACTCAGAAAGTAAAGAACAAACTGTTTACAAACAAAGAGTAAGCCTTAAGAGTACCTCCAACTTTAGCAACCAAAGGGGTCACACTGTGACATGTTGCTAGCTCTTTCGAAGCTCCACGCATGGGACATGTCTTGCCTCTCCACCACCACGCTAGCATCTGCAGACACACATTCTTCTGAAGATAAACGCCTTAGCACAACATCTCTAGAGCAACCATCATCCACGAAAACACGCATCTCCTCCAATATTTGGGCTCTTTCCATGACAAACTTGACAAATGCCAGCTCGGTATCCTCTCCTCGGGCAGCTTCGAACACAAACTTCTTAATATGTGAGGTAACACATTCAGTGTGGCCTACTTGATCCCAGAAATCCACATCAACATTGGTTGGTGATTCAGAAGGAGATGACTGTATTCCAGCAAGTGAACCACTTAACTCAACAGGCACAAGCACAAACAATGATGATGATGAAGTGACTGGGAATCGATACCTTGATATACAAGGTTTCTAGGCATGGGAAGCATCTAAGCAAGAGGGGCACCAGCTTGACTTGCTTCTCGTCTCCAAACTGCACCTTCAATGCCAATGTCCTAAGGGTCCGAACCATCGCATTCGGTTTCACCTTCATCCCTATCCCATCCTATAATGAACCGAAAAGCAATTATGTAACACAGTACCATCTAATTGTGGGAAATAAGATGATGTGAAAGAAAAATTCAGGCCACCTTGATCACAGTGGGGCCGATCTTGAGCTGATGGAGTCCAACATCAAAGTACCCGAAAATTTTCAGCCTCGGTGCATTAATAATCTTGACGTGAGTAGAGGCACCGCCAATCGGCTCCAACAGCAACCGCTCCAAGTTGGGGGCATCGTCAAGGTGCACCTCTCTGACCATGGACCTCCACACAACCAGGGACTGGAGGCTCTCTGACCAGATGTGGATGTACCTTGGGTAGTCCTGTGTCAGCACGAAAGCGAGCCTCTCAAGCTCGGGGCAGCGCGGGAGCACAGCGTGGAGCTCGCGGTCCTGCATGGAGCAATGGACAATCCCGAGCTCTTGCAGGCTGGGGAAGGCCGGAGCGAGGCCGGAAATGTCCGGGAACTGGCAGAGCCCGAGCCAGAGGCGGCGGAGGGACGCGCATCCAAGGAGGCCCGGGGGAGGACGCCACTCACATTCAGCGGGCCAGGATCCGTTGACGACGGAGAGTTCCTCGACGTTCTTGGCTGCGAGGGAGGCGAACCAGGAGTCGAGGACGTCGGGTTCCTGGTAAGCGAGGTGCTCGGAGGAGAGGCGGGCGGAAGTGACCGGGCCCGGGTGGGAGTTCAGCGCGGCGGTGACTGCGGTAGGAACGAGTCCAGCGTCGTCGAGCCGGACTGGGGTGGAAGCCCAGAGGCTGCGCCAGCGGGAGGAGAGGATGGTGGTGCGGGCCGCGTCCTTGGTGGGGAGGCGGGAGATGATGTTGCGGAGGAGCACGTCCGGGAGGCAGTTGATGCGGTCATCGTCATCAGAGGCAGTGGACGAGGAGGACGGGGATGCGGTGGTGGAGACCGAGGGAGGCGGGAGGTAGGAGAGGACGGTGGCTAGGGTTTCGTCCATCGCCGTGGTTTGCTTGACACGGCGGAGGAGGAAGCGGAACAGGGCGAGATCTGTCCTTTTTTTTTGAGACAAAGTGAGAGATCAGGTGAAGCCCGACAAGAGTAAAGAGTTGGGCCATATGAAGGTTAGCCCAGTTCAGGTCTAGCAGTGAAAAAGGAACAATCGGTTCTACTCCAACTTCCTGGCCTAGCCCAACTCCCATTCCCGAGTAGACAGACATTGGCATCGGCAACAGGCTGCTAGTCTTTCCCTCTATAGTTAGGGTTTCTCTCCTCCCGGTGGCGATCTGGCCGCCGTCGAGACGAATTGCTCCCCTACCGCCGCGTCTTTCCGCCGTTCTTCCTCGCTAGCCAGGGTGCGCAAGCGCCCGACCCTAGCAGGAACGGGGACCGACTGGTTAGGGTTCCCCCAGGAGAATACCCCGATCTGCACTGTCTGCTTCGGGTGAGAGATATAATGACTTCTGGCGGATCTTCGAGTTCTGCGGGAGTTGGCGATGTTGAATTGCTGATGAAAGAATTGGGACTGGCGGAGGAAGATCTGGACAATGTGGTCTTCGATGAAGTGCAGGCGCCACCAGATAAACCTAGATGGATTGCTTTGGCCAAGGTTAATACTCCCAAATCCTATAGCCAAACCTGGTTCTATAGAAACATGAGATCGGCAATGGGACGCGGCGCAAGAAGTAAAGTTCAAGCCTCTGGAGAACAACCTATATACTGTCCAATTTTCATGCTTGGGTGATTGGGAGAGGGTAATGAACAATGGTCCCTGAAACTTCAGGGGAGATGCGGTGTTGATCATGCTGTATGATGGGATCACACAACCCTCAACCGTTAAGCTTGAAACAATCGACATATGGATCCAAATCCATGATGTGCCGGATCTATATGCCCATCTGGTTACCCCACTTGCTGCAAAGGTGGGTGAGGTCTTGTTCTCTGAACCACCATCAAATGACTTTGCGGGCAACTTCTATCGTGTCTGGATCCGGCTCAATGTTCTAAAGCCGCTAAAGAACGCGGTGTCGATGGTCAGGGACGGGAAGAGGCAGATATACAGAGTCAAGTATGAACGTCTTCCAGATTGGTGTGCGGTGTGTGGAATGCTAGGCCATCATTTTAAAGAACATGGTAGTGGGATCCATCCTCCATCGACCTTGGTATTTAAAGACCTTAGAGCTAGCTGGTTCATGCGCAGCGGTCGGGGTTCAGGTGAGGGCCGAGGCCGCCGGGGTGGAAGGCGTGGAGGCTATCGTGGTTCTAAGTCTGACAATAGTGTAGGGGGTAAGTATGGAGAGGCAAGATCTTAGCTGTGGAGAAGTTGTAAGCACGCAAGGTTTACGAGTCCAGGCCCTTCTCGGAGGAAGTAATAGCCCTACGTCTCGGAGCCCAGAGGCGGTCGACTGGATTATATGAATATGGGTTACAGAGGTGCGAACCCTTGTCTTGGAGGAGGGGGTGTCTTATATAGAGTGCGCCAGGACCCCGGCCAGCCCACGTTACAAAGGGTTCAATGTACATTAAGACGGGGCGTTACTGGTAACGCTGGTAATAAAGTGCTATGATGACCATAAAAGCTATTTAATGATCGACCGTTAGCGTGCAGAGTGACTTTAGGTCTCCTGGCCGTCGAGTGGTTGGATCTTGGTCGAGTGATTGCTTCTTGGTCGAGTGTCTTCGAGTCTGTCGAGTGGAACACCTTCAAGTCGATTGAAAGGTGATTTCTTCTAGAGATGTCCCTGGGTAGGACAGTTAGGACAGGTCCATGACCCTACCCTAGGTACATAGCTTCATCATTAGCCCCCGAATGGATCGAGGTTTGAGTGGGGAAGGAGTTGAGAACCTCTCCGACTCGTTTTTCATGCCGTGAGCATATCTTGTTCCGGATCAATGGACCTGAGTGATGACAGCAACTTCCTTTTCAGTCGCCTTGATCCATTCTTAATTCTTCGTCGAGTGAGTTTCTTCGCTTGTAAGGCTCTGAGTGACGGTGCGGAGGAGATCTTTGGTCTGACCAGTTGTTTGCTGCGCGCAGATTTCGCGGGATCCGAATTTTGGGGAAGCGCGCGGGACGGGGGAGGCTGCAGTAATCGGATGGGATAGAGCGGAGCCGCCTCGATCCCCGCGCCACCTTTTTTCGCCACGTATCGCGCGCGCGGTCGTTACGGGATTTGACAGAGCCGCCTGGGCCTACCCGTCAGCCACTCGGAAGCGGCCTGATATAAAGCGCCGGACCGGAGTCTCCCGAATAGTGCATCTCATTTCCTCTTCTCTTCCTCACGCCCCTCCGCTGCGCTCGCTCTCGCCCCAGCGCCACCGCACCATACGCGTCCCGCCGACGACAATGGGGAAGGAGAAGACAGCGGCTCTGGAGCGGGCAAAGAAGGCGACAGCAAGGTCGAAGGGGAAGGCGACCAGCCGGGGCGGATCTTCCTCGCGGTCCGGCCTACCGAGGGGCTGGATCCAGGGCGACTGGATCCACTCGAGGATCTCCCAAGAAGACCTCGACGACTTGGCCGAAGGGGGGTTGATCCCCTACGACTCGGCGCGGCTTCCGGGGAAGGAATCTGAGCCGCAGCCTCGGGAGGGTGAGCGTGTCCTTCTTGCCACCCACGTCGACCGTGGATTTTCCTTGCCCCCTCACCCCTTCTTCCAAGGGTTTCTGAACTTCTTTGGGGCACAACTCCATCATTTTACCCCCAACTCAATCGTTTATCTTGCCACTTTCATTTCTTTGTGTGAGAACTTACTGGGTTGTCGGCCTCGCTGGGGTCTCTTCAAGCATATTTTCACTTGTCGCTCCCAAACAGTGAAAAAGGCTAATCCGAGTGACGAGAGGACCCAAGTGATCCAGATGTGTGGGGGTCTTGGCATCCAGACGAGAGGGAAAAGCTCCTTCCCGGCCATGATTCTTCCCGACTCAGTTCGCGGATGGCAGTCGACCTGGTTTTACTGTAAAGACCAGTCGACGCCAAGGTAATCGACTGGCCTCCCTCCCTTTACCATGGACCGAGTGGAAAAACCATCCCCTTTGAAGGTGCTCCCGGAGGAGAAGGCGCACGTGAAGGTGCTGGTCGACCGAGTGGTCCAGCTTATTCGTGACGGGGTCACTGGTATGGATCTCTTGGAGGTCTTCCTTCAGCGGCGCATCCAGCCTCTCCAAGCCCGAGACCATCCGATGTGGATGTATTCGGGTCTTGAAGACTCCACTCGGATCCACCCGGAGGAGGTCGACGACGACACACTGGAGAAGTGGTTGTCTAGCATTACCGGGAATAAGGACAATCCCAGGGGAGCCAGGAGAGTCCCTCCATTCGACCAGTCCCACGCACCCGAGCAGGTTTGATTCTGAGTTTTTGCTTGTAATCTGAATTCACTCGCGTAGCTGCCTATATTGCGTCGACTGACTTTGATCTACCTGCTTTCTTTCAGGCCATTATTGAAATGTATTCAATGCCCAACGGGGAGCAGGAGCAAGCTCTGGAAGGCGAGGCGAGTGGCGGCGAAAGCGGCGAGTGGACTTCCGATGGTGAAGGGGACGGAGGAAGCGACGACTCAAGCGCTGGAGAAGAAGTCGAGTCGCCTCCTCGCAGGGAGAGGCGATCCAAGCTTGACCAAGAACGGTCGAGTGCTTGTGACAAGGCAACTGCTCCGGCTGGTCATTCTTCGAAGCGCCCTCGGATCTCTTCACCAACCCCGACTGAGAAGGCGCCAAAGCACCCCAGAGTTGTAGAGCCGAAGACTCGGAAGGCGTTGCCGAAAATCAAGATTGATATCCTCGTCGCTTCCGTGTGAGTGCCTCTCTTTGCATTCACTCGATGCTCCGCGCTGTTTGTTTTTCTTGTTTTAACTGGATGAACTTTGGAACTGTCAGCGCTGCGACCTCCGGGACCTCAGCTTACAAGGACGAAGATGAGGTGATGGAGGATGCGGTCACTTCTAATCCGGGTATGATCCCTGCCATACTGTCTTTATTTTGGTCGATTCAACTGCAACGCGTACCATTGGGTGATGTGACTTTAACGATTGAACTTTGCATAGCTCCCAACGTTATTGACCTCCCTGATGATGATGAAGAGACCGAGAGGCCTTCGACGAGGAAAAATAGGCGAGCTCCTGCAAGCGGGGCGCTACAGACGACGCCGAGGGAGAAACCAGTTGTTCAGGACACTGGCGACGTCAATCGGGGTTCTGTTACCTTCGCTGAGCCACTGTCGAGTGCCTTGCCTTCTTCGTCGACTGCTCAGGCCCCTGCCGACCCGCCTTCAGTTTTTGCGACCCATCATGTCCCAGAGGGAGAGGTGAGTGCTGCTAAGGAAGCCATACGCCAGGCGGGCATTATGATGGAGAAGATGAAGATGGTGCGAGACGCCAGCCAAGCCGCCTATGACGCCAGCTCGACTCTCCAGAGCAACGTTCATGTTAGTTGGTTGCCGCTTGTTCTGTTAGGATATGCTACCTGAAGATTCTTTCCGAAAACCTTTGCATCTGTACACCCACTGGGTGTGTCGATTGAATTTTTGGACTAGTGGGGGCACGCTGAGTGCACCCACTGGGTGTAGTCCCCGAGACTATGGTGGACTGCTGGCAGTCGACTGTAGTCTTTGTATTTTGCCGAATGTATAAACCGAACTGGTAGTTTATCTCTTCCACTCGATCTGGTCGAGTGGGATCAGAACCGGTGGGGGCACGCCAAGTGCACCCACTGGGTGTAGTCCCCAAGACCGCGGTCGACTGCTGGCAGTCGATTGTGGTCTGAGTTCTACTTTCTCTCCCTCTTTTTTTACTCCCCTCACTTGACTCTGACGGGCCGGTCGAGTGGGATCAGAACTGGTGGGGGCACGCTAAGTGCACCCACTGGGTGTAGTCCCCGAGACTATGATGGACTGCGGGCAGTCGACCGTAGTCTTAGTATTTATTGCCTTTGTTGTTTTTTTGCTGTAAAAATAACTTCTCCCCTTTGATTTCAGAAATCTTGTGATCTTGGAGCTCGCTTTGCTGACTTGGAGAAGCAGCAGATTCAACTGAACCTTGACTTGGAGCTGGCCAGGACAGAGCTGCAAAAGGTCAGAGACGGCGCCGCAGGTAAGACGAGTTTGTCGACTGGTCAGTTTTAGGCTTGAGTACCCTTCCGCTATTTCTGAATCAATCATCATTTCTTTGCAGAAAAACTGAGAGAAACTCTGGCGAAGAAGGATCAGGATTTGGCCGCTGCTTGTAAGGAGGCTGACGACAAGACCGCTCTGGCCGAACAGAAGCTGGCTTCGGTCGGCCAGTTGGAAGAAGAGAATACCAGGCTGAAGACTGCTCTGAATGACTCCAACAAGGAGTGCTCGCGCTGGAAGAAGGCGAATCTCGTCTAGGGCGAGAAAATGGAAGGCATTGCTCGCAGGAGGGATGATCTGGAGAGTTATCTGAGAAGTCTTGCCAAGAAGCTGTTCATCAAGCTTGAAGGTGCACATTCTGTTCTGACTGACTTTTTTTTTGAGTCGACTCAGTGTACGAAAATTGACTTATCCTTGGATCATGAATGCGGAGTTTTGCCAGAACTTTGAAGAGGAGACTGGGCGGATCGAGCCTGGTTTGGATCCAATCAACTCTCCCGTGAAAGATGAAACTACCATGAATCTGCTCCGTCTGGAATCTCGCATCAACAGTGCCGTGGACTACTTGGCTCGACTGAAGGTCGCCATGTCGCGGATTGACCCGGCACTTTGGCCAGAGGCTGAGCTCCAAAATGATATTGAGTCCCTGATGACTCGACTAAATGAAATCCCCGACCGAGTGCAGGAGTGGAAGAAGTCTGCTGCTCGGTGTGGCACTGACGTGGCTCTGTCTTTGGTTCGTGTCCACTGCAAGGAGGTGCGACAGAACAAACTGGCAGCAATCAAGGTCGCCGACACCCAGAAGCATGACTTCCGAACCTTTATGGAGACTTTCATCACTGCAGCCACTCGGATAGCCGACGGCGTCGACCTGGATGAGTTCGTCGAGCCTGCCAGCCCTCCTCCCGCGGAGTGAACAAACTCTTATGTCCCACCTTAAATTTGCCTCGGAATGCCGAGTGGTTTTTGTAACCGTTAAACTTTTTCGGGCTGCATGTCCTAGTACTTCGATCTGTGATTTGGAACCTTTGGAATTTATCCGAACTTGGTTTACCGTTGAATATCTTTATGAATCTCCTGCTGAGTGAACCCATTCTTCATTCGAGACAACTTTTGCATTCGCAGCACAGCTCCGAAGGAGAGGGAAGCAGTCGACCTATGTCTTGTATTTGTGGCGAAGCTCCCCAGGAGAAGGCGGCGGTCGACCCACACCCTGTTACCGCAGAGTGGGACGGAGCACACATTGTATTTGTGGCGAAGCTCCCCAGGAGAAGGTGGCAGTTGACCTGCCCCTCGTCGTCCTTGAGGAATGAGATGTGTTTCGTACTTAGGCGAGTATTGGACTGCAGCTAAGCCTCCGAGTGGGAGGATTGCTCTCCACTCGGTAGGATTTTTCAAACTTAGGCGAGTGCCGGACTATAGCTAAGTCTCTAAGTGAGAGAACTTAGGCGAGTACTGGACTGCAGCTAAGCCCTCGAGTGGGAGGATTGCTCTCCACTCGGTAGGATTTTTTTTCAAACTTAGGCGAGTGCCGGACTGCAGCTAAGTCTTTGAGTGAGAGAACTTAGGCGAGTGCTGGACTGCAGCTAA
>NC_057800.1:397303372-397303635 GCF_018294505.1 Triticum aestivum | reverse complement strand
CGGTAGGATTTTTTCAAACTTAGGCGAGTGCCGAACTGCAGATAAGTCTCTAAGTGAGAGAACTTAGGCGAGTATTGGACTGCAGCTAAGCCCCCGAGTGGGAGGATTGCTCTCCACTCGGTAGGATTTTTTCAAACTTAGGCGAGTGCCGGACTGCAGCTAAGTCTCTAAGTGAGAGAACTTAGGCGAGTACTGGACTGCAGCTAAGCCCCCGAGTGGGAGGATTGCTCTCTACTCGGTAGGATTTTTTCAAACTTAGGCGA
>NC_057800.1:397262397-397302669 GCF_018294505.1 Triticum aestivum | reverse complement strand
GTGAGAGAACTTAGGCGAGTGCTGGACTGCAGCTAAGCCCCCGATGTGGGAGGATTGCTCTCCACTCGGTAGGATTTTTTCAAACTTAGGCGAGTGCCGGACTGCAGCTAAGTCTCTAAGTGAGAGAACTTAGGCGAGTGTTGGACTGCAGCTAAGCCCCCGAGTGGGAGGATTGCTCTCCACTCGGTAGGATTTTTTCAAACTTAGGCGAAACGGATTCGCAGCTAAGCCCCCGAGTGGGAGGCTGGCTCGCCACTCGGTAGGAAACTGTTTTTACAAACTTAGGCGAAGCGGATTTGCAGCTAAGCCACCCACTGGGGGATTTCTTATGCAAACAAAAAACAATAATAATCACTGGGAAAATTATAACGCTCTTGTCTTTGATAAATAAACTACAGGAGTTTTTCTTATTACATCTCATCCGAGTGAGAATTTAAGTATAAAAGGGGCGGAGTAGCTCCGCATTCCAGGCTCGTGGCTCATCAATCTGGCGATCGACATTGTAGAGGTGGTATGCTCCATTGTGGAGGACTCTGGTGACTATGAAGGGGCCTTCCCAAGTAGGAGCGAGCTTGTGTGGTTTCTGCTGATCCACTCGGAGGACTAAGTCTCCTTCTTGGAAGGCTCGGCTCTTCATGTTTCTGGCATGGAATCGACGCAAGTCTTGCTGATAGATGGTCGATCGAATCAAGGCCATTTCTCTTTCTTCTTCTAGGACGTCGACTGTGTCCTGCCGGGCTTGTTCTGCTTCATCTTCTGAGTAGATCTCGACTCTGGGAGCGTTGTGAAGCAGGTCACTCGGTAAGACCGCCTCGGCTCCATAGACCAGAAAGAATGGGGTTCTTCCGGTCGATCGATTCGGGGTTGTCCTCAATCCCTAAAGGACCGATGGAAGCTCGTCGACCCATGCATCTGCTGCGTGCTTGAGATCACGCATCAATCGGGGTTTCAGTCCTTTGAGAATTAGGTCATTTGCCCTTTCTGCTTGCCCATTCGACTGAGGGTGAGCGACCGAAGCATAGTCGACCCGAGTGCCCTGAGAGGCGCAAAAGGCCCTGAATTTGTCGGAATCGAAGTTTGACCCATTGTCGGTGATGATGCTGTGCGGAACTCCATATCTGAATATCAACTCTCTGACGAAACTGATAGCGGTGCAAGCATCAAGATTCTTGATAGGCTTGGCCTCAATCCATTTGGTGAACTTGTCGACTGCTACCAGCACATGAGTGAAGCCGCTCCTGCCTGTTCTCAGTGGTCCAACCATGTCCAACCCCCAAACAACGAAGGGCCAGACAAGTGGAATGGTTTTCAGGGACAACGCGGGCTTGTGTGGCATGTTGGAGTAATACTGACATCCTTCACATTTGTCGACTATCTCTTTGGCCATCTCATTGGCTCTTGGCCAGTAGAACCCCGCTCGGTATGCTTTAGCCACAATGGTCCGAGAGGACACATGATGGCCACAAGTCCCCGAGTGGATATCGTTAAGGATCATCTGACCTTCTTCTGGTGTAATACACTTCTGGCCGACCCCAGTCGCGCTTTCTCTATATAACTGTCCATTTATGACTGTAAAGGCCTTGGATCGACGGACGATCTGTCGAGCTTCTTCTTCATCTTCTGGGAGTTCTTTCCTTAGGATGTACGCGATGTACGGTTCTGTCCAGACGGGAGTGATAACCAGGACTTCCATGATCAAGTCGACCACAGCTGGCACTTCGACTTCAGTCGGATCCGTGGCACTTTTTGGCTGCGGGGCCTCTCCAGTGAAGGGATCCTCCTGGACTGATGGTGTGTGGATGTGTTCTAGAAACACATTGCTGGGAATGGCTTCTCTTTTGGAACCTATTTTTGCCAGATCATCAGCTGCTTGATTTTTCAGTCGGGGTATGTGATGAAGCTCTAACCCCTCGAATTTCTTCTCCAGTTTTCTCACTGCATTGCAATAACCAGTCATGGCTGGACTTCTGACATCCCATTCCTTCATCACTTGATTGATCACCAAATCTGAGTCACCATAGACCATGAGGCGACGAACGCCGAGTGAAATGGCCATGCACAACCCATATAAAAGTGCTTCGTATTCTGCCTCGTTGTTAGAGGAATCAAAGTGGATTTGAAGAACATATCTGAGTTTATCTCCTCTGGGAGAGACCAACACCACTCCGGCTCCGGAACCATTTATCATCTTGGAACCGTCAAAGAACATGGTCCAATGCTCCGAGTGGACCTGAGTCGGCAGTTGTTGTTCAATCCACTCGGCGACGAAATCCGCGATTGCCTGGGACTTGATAGCTTTCTTTGCCTCAAACTTGATATCTAGAGGAAGGAGTTCAATCGCCCATTTTGCCACTCGACCAGTTGCGTCCCTGTTATGCAAGATCTCTGACAATGGAGCGTCGCTGGCGACTGTAATGGAATGACCAGAGAAGTAGTGGGCAACTTTCTTTGTGGTCATATAGATCCCATATACGAGCTTCTGATAATGAGGATATCTTTGCTTCGATGGGGTCAAGACTTCAGAAATATAATACACTGGACGCTGAACTTTTTGAAGGTTTTCCCTTCTTCTTCCCGCTCGACTGTGAGTACCGTACTGACGACTTGTCCTGTGGCTGCAATGTAAAGCAGCAAAGGCTCCTTGCTGATTGGGGCAGCAAGCACCGGCTGGGTGGAGAGCAGAGCTTTGAGTTCTGCGAACGCTGCGTCAGCTTCAGGAGTCCACTCGAACTTGTCAGACTTCTTCATCAATCGATAAAGAGGTAATGCCTTTTCACCAAGACGAGATATGAATCAACTTAGGGCGGCCAAGCAACCAGTAACCTTCTGAACATCGTGCACTCGCACATGACTTTTCATTCGAAGTATAGTACCAACTTTTTCTGGATTGGCATCGATTCCCCGTTCGGAAACGAGAAAACCGAGTAACTTTCCGCAAGGAACCCCGAATGTGCATTTTGATGTATTAAGCTTGATATCAAACCTTCTGAGGTTGGCAAAGGTTTCAGCAAGGTCAGTCAGCAGGTCGGAACCCTTCCGTGACTTGACCACAATATCATCCATGTACGCCTCCACATTCCGACTGATTTGGGTGAGCAAACACTTCTGAATCATCCTCATGAATGTGGGTCCGGCATTCTTGAGGCCGAATGGCATGGTAACATAACAGAAGCACCCAAATGGAGTGACGAAAGCTGTTTTGATCTCGTCAGGTCCATACAGACGGATCTGATGGTACCCGGAATAGGCATCTAAAAAAGACAGTCACTCACATCCCGCAGTCGAGTCGACTATCTGGTCGATGCGGGGGAGAGGAAAATGGTCTTTCGGGCAGGCCCGATTGATATGTTTAAATTCAATGCACATGCAAAGTGACTTGTCCTTCTTGGGCACCATGACAACATTGGTGAGCCACTCGGAGTGGTAGATTTCTCGGATGAACTCTGCCGCTAAGAGCCGAGCTACCTCTTCGCCAATGGCCTTTCTCTTCTGGACGGCGGACCGTCGGAGATGTTCCATGACAGGTTTTATTTTTGAGTCAACTCTCAGGCGATGCTCAGCCAGCTCCTTGGGAACACCTGGCATGTCAGAAGGCTTCCATGCGAAAATGTCCCAGTTCTCACGGAGGAACTGGATGAGCGCTTCTTCCTATTTGGAGTCGAGTGTTGTCGAGATATGAGTCGGAGCAGCGCCCGGGTCGGTCGGGTGGATGTGAGCTGTCTTCGTATCGCCAGTCGACTGAAAAGCCGATTCTGTGGCGGGCTTATTGGCTCGCAACAAATCACTCGGGTCTGCAGTCTTCTGGTATTCCTGCAACTCCACCACTGCCATCTGAGCATCAGCGATCTTCGAACCTTTCAGAAAACATTCTTTCGCTTTTTTCTGATTGCCCATAATGGTGATCACACCTTTGGGGCCAGGCATCTTCAATTTGAGATACACATAACATGGTCGGGCCATGAAGCGTGCATAAGTCGGCCTGCCCAAAATAGCGTGGTAGGCACTCTGGAAGTCTACAACTTCAAATGTCAACTT
Source organism: Triticum aestivum (assembly GCF_018294505.1). Taxonomy (NCBI): domain Eukaryota; kingdom Viridiplantae; phylum Streptophyta; class Magnoliopsida; order Poales; family Poaceae; genus Triticum; species Triticum aestivum. The sequence continues at coordinate 397,298,634 of NC_057800.1, read as the reverse complement.
TTCTTTGCGGTAATTCTTGGAATCACCGAAAACCACATCGAGAGCAATCTGGCCGAGTGATTCAACCTTCTTCCTAGGAATGACTCCATGGAAACTCATGTTGCTGGCACTGAGTCTGGACATCGGAATGCCCATCCCTTTCAACGTCTCAGCATATAATATGTTCAAACCACTGCCACCATCCATCAAGACTTTGGTCAGTCGAGTGCCTTCAACCACTGGGTCGACCACCAGAGCTTGCCTCCCAGGGGTGGCAATATGCGTTGGGTGATCGGACTGGTCGAACGTGATGGCAGTCTGAGACCATTTCAAATAACTTGGTGTTGCCGGAGCAACCATATTCACCTCTCGGTTGATGACTTTCAGTCGACTTTTGCTCTCAACATCAGCAAAAATCATCAGGGTGGAATTGACTTGGGGGTATCCATCGTCGCTATCTTCTTTGTCCTCAATTTTGTTTGACTCCTTTTCTTTATCTTTGGGCTGCTTGCCCTGGAACTGCTGGATCAAGAGTCGAACTGTCGAGTGGTATGTTTTGGGTAAATGAAATTACCCTCTTCATCTTTCTTTGTGTGGACGAGGCATGGCAAGTCCAACACATCATTTCCGTCCTGGTCTTTAACCTTTTTAGGGTCCCAAGGCCCTTTAGGTTTCCCTTTAAACTTTCCTTGGGTTAAAGCCAAGGCTTCCCCGGGGGCCGCTGGCTCGGCTTTCCGCTTCTGTTTCTGATTGGAATTGCCCCCGGGTTCTTGGGCGACTGACTTGAGTTTGCCACTCCTGAGCCGATCTTCATCTTCGCCATTAGCATACTTGGTGGCAATCTCCATCATCCGATTCAGGGACATATCCCCAGTTCGACCGAATTTCAAATTCAGTTCTCTGTACTTGACGCCTTCCTTGAAGGCACAAACTGCTTGGTGGTCAGGCACATTCTCCACCGAGTGATGTAACATGATCCACCTCTAGATGTAATCCCTCAAAGTTTCATTTGGCTTCTATACACAAGACCGTAGTTCCGTCAGTCCTGCCGGCCGCTTGCATGTACCTTCAAATGTGGTGACAAACACTCGGGAGAGATCCTCCCAAGTGTAAATGCTGCTAGTTGCTAACTGGTTCAGCCACGCTCTGGCCGAGCCCTCCAACATGAGAGGAAGGTGCTTCATGGCCACTTCATCATTCCCGCCGCCGATCTGGACGGCCACTCGTAATCTTCAAGCCAAGTATCGGGCTTGGACTCGCCAGTGAACTTACTGACTCCAGTCGCCAACCTGAAGTTGGGAGGAATCACAGCGGCCCTGATGGCCCTACTAAAGCATTCTGGCCCCGAAACATGCACTCTGCTGCTGGTAGGTGCATCTCTGTCATGACCTTCTCGGTGAGCCCTGTTCCTGTCGACCAAACCCTGGACGAGAATGGATCTCGCGTCAAAGCTAGGCCCTCTGGGGTCAACTAGAATCCTTCACCCACCACTATGAGGGCGCCTGTCATCTTGTTGGCGAGGCACATACGACCCGCTCCTCGGGGGAGGCGTGGGCACTCGACGTCGACCGTCACGATCAACTCGGTGATCATACTGCTCACGGTTCCCATACTGGTCACGCCGGTCTCCACGTCCCTCACGCCTCGGGGGCGATCTCGGGCTGTGAGCCGATTGGACTGTGTCCGCGGCAACGGATCTGCTATGAATCCTGTTCCGCAACTGAGAAACAGCGGAATTCTAATCTCCTGCTGCCCGGAGTAACGCTCTGATCTACAGCAAGCCTCTGCCAGCCTCCGACTGGGAAGGCTGAATCGACTCTGCTATGCGAGCTGCAGCTGCTAAATTCTGAATCGGAGTTCGATATACCTGCGGGGGCGGGAAGAGCTAACATCGACTAGATTCGGGAATCCGTTGTCGCGCACGCTCGTCGAGTGCTCGCTGGAGGTTCTCAGTCGAGTGCGCTCGGCTAAGTTTGCCAGGCGCGCGTCCTCCAAGGCGCGAGCCTCGGGGGTCTCTCCAACGATAGGAGTGTGCAGTGCATCCATGTTCCGGCGGCGAAGTTCTTCTCTCTGCAGCGATGTAAGAGGCTCGGGAAGATACTCCTCATGGAGACGCGACAGGTCGCCTCCACCCGCGCCTCCGTCTGTACGGGGAAAACCGGGAGGACTGGGCTGTCCGTCGACCATCAGAACCTCCGCCGCCGGATCGTTGCTGTCGCACTCAGATGCGGTCTTTGCGGAGCCAGTCGACAGGTCGAACAGGCCGTAGAGGGATTCATCGGGCTCGATCGTCGCGACCTAGGGGGTGGCCGACTGAAGCGCCACCGCGTGCCTCACCCACCGCTGAAGTCTCGACCGACCGGAACGCTTGCGCCGACGGGAAATGGGGAGTGAGGACATGTCACATCCCTAGTTCTGGCCTGACCTATGCTTGCTTCCATGTGTGCATCATGTTTAAATTTTTGAAACTTGAACTGAGGAAATTTGGAAGCCTCAAAAAACTTAAATAAGAAGGGCAAAAACCCTAAAATCTCATTCATTGTTCCAAAATGCTCTTCTTAAATGTTTGATAATTTTTGGCAAGGGTTCTGGTCCCAACCAAAATATTGAACATTTTTAAGGACTTAATCTTGAGACTTTGAATTTAAATCATTAGCTATTTGAATTTGAATTATATTCATATAATTAGAATATAATTTCAAATACCCCTGAAATATTTTATGAGCTTTTGGAAAAGTCCATCTAGCAAAACAAAAATATTCAGAGGAGTTTTTGGCATTGTTTGAATTATTTTTAAATTCAAAACAGTGGCAAAACAAATTAAAAAAAATAGAAAATAAAACAGAGCAGAGAAAACCTTACCTGACGCAGCCCACCTGGCAGCCCGCTGGCCGGCCCAGCACTGTGCTGGCCCGTGCCAGCCACCTGCTTCCTCCCGCCAGAGCAGGCAGGCAGCTGCCTGTCGGCCGCGCGCGCCACCGTGCGCCACCTCCTGCTTCCCCGGCCACCTCCTGCTTCCACCGCGACGCCACGGCCCTTCTAGCATCGCCACGCAGCCCCTGGCTCCCTCTCTCACTCTCCTCGCTCCTCTCCCCCTCCTCTGGCTCTCTCCTTCCCTCTCTTCCCTGTGAGCCCCGAGCGCAGCCGTCGCCGCCGTTCGCCATAGCCGCGGCCACCGGCCACCCCATGCCCTGCCGACGCGCCAAGAAGCTCCACCAAGACGCCCTCTTCCTCCTCGATGAGTCATGTGAGCTCGGCCGCCCTGCATCGCCGTCTGCATCGCCTTCTTCTCCCTCCGGTCGCCGAGATCGCCGGCAACGCCATGACGCCGTCCGTGCTTCCCCGAGCCCACCTCGACGCCCCCTATAACCGCAGTGAGCCGCTACGCCGAACCCCTCTCTCCCCGTGCTCTATTTCCCTCCGTAGCCGCCGTTTCCACCGCAGCCGAGAGCTCCGTGCCGCCGGCCATGGCGCCGCCGTGGCCAGGGCCACCCCAGCTTGCGCCTGAGCGCGTCACCATGTTCGCTGCCCTCCCAGGAGCCCGCAGCGCCCTTCGGTCCCTCCTCTAGTGCTCTGTAGCGCCACCCCAAGATTGCCCGAGCTGCTGCCGCCGCCAAACCTCGTCGCCGGCCACTTTTCCGGCCACCCCAGCACCTATCACCGCCACCACTAGATGCGCGCCACTGCGCGCGTTCGAATGCAACAAACCACGGCCGAAACGATGCCATGTGGCTCGTTTCCGAGCCCTCCGCCGCGTCTGGACTCGCCGGCAGCTAAACGCCGGCGACCGCTGACTCGATGACCGGCGTGGGTTGACCCCACTGCCCGGTTTGACCCCCCTCTCTCTCACCAACATGCGGGCCCCGCCCGGCTAATTAAGTTAGGTTAGTATTAACTAAGCTAGGTTAGTTTAGTTAGACACTAACACTCGGGACCCACAGGTCAGGGTTTGACCTGGACCGCCGCAGTTGACCTGCTGACGTCATTATGATGTCAGGCTGACGCAGTAATGTTTTCTGGATTTATTTTTATTCAGAAAATTCCAGAAAATTGTATAAACTTCTAAAATTTATAGAAATTCAACCGTAACTCCAAATTAAATAAATTATATATGAAAAATTATCAGAAAAATTCAAGGAATCCATCTGTACCGTTTTCATGCATGTTTGAACAATGTTTGTCCTCTGTTTAGGACAATTCAATTAAATGGCATTTAAATAACCACATGTGGAGTTTGAATTTGAATCTTGGATTCAAACCAACTTCATTTAATCTGGTTTAGTTGCATCAGCACAAATCACATCATATTGCCATGTCACATTCATGCATCATATTGTCGCATTGCATTGATTGTGTTTTTCCTCAGTTGCCGGTGATTGCCCCCTCTCAGTAGACGTGGTTCCGACGATGAGTTCGATGACACCGATGAAGAACTATACTATCTTCAGAAGTGCCAGGCAAGCAAAACCCCCTTGTTCATTCCGATAAAATCCCACTCTCTCGCCCCTGCTCTCTTTTACTGCATTAGGACAACACCGATTCATCTGTTACTTGCTGCGGTAGCTGAACCCCTTTATCCTTTGCATGACCTGTCATTGCCACAGTAAATAGATGAAACCCACTAGCATGAGTAGGAGTTGTTTGAGCCCTGATGTGCCTACTCATTCATGCTTGTTGTCATGCCTGCTATTGCTTAGAGTTGTGTCAGGTCTGATTCATCGGGGATGAATCGAAGGTGTGTGAACATGTCCTACTGTTGAGAGCTAAGTGTGTGAACATGATTTGGTAAAGGTAGCGGTGAGAGGCCATGTAGGAGTACATGGTGGGTTGTCTCATTGCAGCCGTCCTCAGGAACTGAGTTCTGTGTTTGTGATCCATGAACAGCTACTACCACACATTGGGATCCTTAATTGACTCTCTCGACTTATTAATCAACATGATCTTTGTCCAGGAGTTGCAACTAGTTTCTGGTGTTTGTAGGTAGTGTTAGTAGTCTACCAAGTGGCACCCGGTACAGGTGGGCTTGGGACAGACTAGGCACAGTGGCACGGTGTACCAAGTGGCACCCGGATGGTGGGCTTGGGAACCCTGCTCACATCGTTTGGGGCCGTGAGCGACACCCCGGCCGGATCTCCTTGCGGATGGAACCCGAATAGGCGATAAACCTGGACGAGAGACTTGTATGGTTAGTTAGGTCGTGGCCGACTCCCTTGCCCGGCTTCCGCTTGAAGGTTGCCGAGGTACATGACGTGTACAGGGCGATAAGTGGCGAGAGCATGTGTGAAGAAGTACACCCCTGCAGGGTTATCATTATCTATTCGAATAGCCGGATTCCTCGGATATGGAAACTTGGACCCCTTGCATAGTTCATAGACAAGTGAAAGTGGATACTCTAAAATACGCAAGATAAGCGTGAGTGCTATGGATGGCGTTCTCGTAGGGAGACGGGAGCGGATCCATAGTGGTGTATTGATATGGTGAATATGTGGACTCGTGTGCGCCACCTCAAAAGAGTTACTTGCAGTCGTAGTTCAGGATAGCCACCGAGTCAAAGCTGGCTTGCTACAGTTAAACTCCACCATCCCCTTTGTTGATAATGATGCATATGTAGTTAGTTCTGATGTAAGTCTTGCTGGGTACATTTGTACTCACGTTTGCCTATTTTATGTTTTTGCAGAGAGACTTCAGTCTCACTAGTAGTTCCGCTTGGACTTCGATGTTTAGCTTGTTACCTCAGCTACGATCTTGTGCCCTCGACAGGATCTGGTAGATAGTCAGGCTTCTCAGCCTTTTTCATTTATAGATGTCTGTACTCAGACATGTTAAGCTTCCGTTTGTGCTTTGACTTGTATGCTCTGAGTGTTGGGTCATGAGACCCATGTTTGTAATATCTCGCTCCTCGGAGCCTATTGAATAAATTACTTGAGTCGTAGAGTCATGTTGTGATGCCATGTTGTATTTGCACATATCGAGCATATTGTGTGTATGTTATTGAAATGCTTGGTATGTGTGGGATCTGACTATCTAGTTGTTTATCCTTAGTAGCCTCTCTTACCGGGAAATGTCTCCTAGTGTTTCCACCGAGCCATGGTAGCTTGCTACTGCTCCGGGACACTTAGGCTGGCCGGCATGTGTCCTTCTTCGTTCCTGTGTCTGTCCCTTCGGGGAAATGTCACGCGATGAATACCGGAGTCCTGTTAGCCCGCTACAGCCCGGTTCACCGGAGTCCTGCTAGCCCAGTGCTACAGCCTGGATTCACTCGCTGATGACCGACACGTTCGATGCTGGGTCATGGATGCCTGTCCCTGTAAGTCTGTGCCACTTTGGGTTTATGACTAGCCATGTCAGCCCGGGCTCCTTATCATATGGATGCTAGCGACACTATCATATACGTGTGCCAAAAGACGCAAACGGTCCCGGGCAAAGGTAAGGCGACACCCGTGGGAATACCGTGCGTGAGGCCGCAAAGTGATATGAGGTGTTACATGCTAGATCGATGTGGCATTGAGTCGGGGTCCTGACAGGACAACACAGGAGCCGACCGATAGGGGGTCGATGGTTGCCGCAGGAGAACGCTGCGGACGCACGCGCTAAAGTGCGTTGCCCCACGAGCAGGGAGTGCGTCCACGTCGAGCGGAGCCTCCTGGAGCCAAGCAGAGTCGTCAACGATGAACGTGAGCGCGCCGAGATGGATCTCGCGGCCCTCCACCGAAACTCCGCCGAAAACCATGATGATTCGGGTCGGAAAAAAGTCGCAACTTCTCCAACAAACGCTAAAACACCGGCCCCACGGTGGGCGCCAACTGTCGTGGTTCTAAGTCTGATAGTAGTGTAGGGGGGTAAGTATGGAGAGGCAAGATCTTAGTTGTGGAGAAGTTGTAAGCACGCAAGGTTTACGAGTTCAGGCCCTTCTCGGAGGAAGTAATAGCCCTATGTCTCGGAGCCCGGAGGCGGTCGACTGGATTATATGAATATGGGTTACAGAGGTTTGAACCCTTGTCTCGGAGGAGGGGGTGGCTTATATAGAGTGCGCCAAGACCCCGGCCAGCCCACGTTACAAAGGGTTCAATGTACATTAAGACGGGGCGTTACTGGTAACGCTGGTAATAAAGTGCTATGATGACCATAAAAGCTATTTAATGACCGACCGTTAGCGTGCGGAGTGACTTAGGTCTCCCGACCGTCGAGTGGTTGGATCTTGGTCGAGTGATTGCTTCTTGGTCGAGTGTCTTCGAGTCTGTCGAGTGGAACACCTTCAAGTCGATTGAAAGGTGATTTCTTCTAGAGATGTCCCTGGGTAGGACAGTTAGGACAGGTCCATGACCCTACCCTAGGTACATAGCTTCATCAGAGGCCGTTCTGAGAGCCGGCCGGATCATTAGGAGAGGGATGCATACAGCAGGTCGGGCGATATGAGAGGCTCAGGCAGGGGTGCACCCCCGGACGCAGCGGATACTGATGTTGACATGGACGAAGCAAGCAGGAAGAGGCTTGCGGGGAAGGAACTAGGGGCCAACCAGCAAAAATCTTTGAACACAGATGATACACGCAAGGTTGACGACCAGCTAGCCATTGTTCCTGTCACCAGTCCTCCGATTGTCACAGAGCAGAAATGGACCAAAAAAGGTTTCGAGCAAAGCGATGGAAGCAACTCAGCAGTCAGAAAATTGGCGGGCTCCTTCAAGGAGCGCCGCCAGGCCCAATGAATGCTCTTTGTTGGAACTGCTGTGGAGTAGGTAAACCTGCAGCAGTTCGAGAGCTTCGCGATTTTGCAAAGAAGTTTACCCCTGCCCTCCTATGTATCGTTGAAGGAAATATGCCCTAGAGGAAATAATAAAGTTATTATTTATTTCCTTATATCATGATAAATGTTTATTATTCATGCTGGAATTGTATTAACCGGAAACATGATACATGTGTGAATACATAGACAAACAGAGTGTCACTAGTATGCCTCTACTTGACTAGCTTGTTGATCAAAGATGGTTATGTTTCCTAGCCATAGACAAAGAGTTGTCATTTGATTAACGGGATCACATCATTAGTAGAATGATGTGATTGACTTGACCCATTCCGTTAGCTTAGCACTTGATCGTTTAGTTTGTTGTTATTGCTTTCTTCATGACTTATACATGTTCCTATGACTATGAGATTATGCAACTTCCGTTTACCGAAGGAACACTTTGTGTGCTACCAAACATCACAACGTAACTGGGTGATTATAAAGGTGCTCTACAGGTGTCTCCGAAGGTACTTGTTGGGTTGGCGTATTTTGAGATTAGGATTTGTCACTCCGATTGTCGGAGAGGTATCTCTGGGCCCACTCGGTAATACACATCACTTAAGCCTTGCAAGCATTGCAACTAATGAGTTAGTTGCGGGATGATGTGTTACAGAACGAGTAAAGAGACTTGCCGGTAACGAGATTGAACTAGGTATTGAGATACCGACGATCGAATCTCGGGCAAGTAACATACCGATGACAAAAGGAACAACGTATGTAGTTATGCGGTTTGATCGGAGCCAATATGAGCATCCAGGTTCCGCTATTGGTTATTGGCCGGAGATGTGTCTCGGTCATGTCTACATAGTTCTCGAACCCGTAGGGTCCGCACGCTTAAAGTTTCGGTGACGATTGTATTATGAGTTTATGTGATTTGATGTACCGAGGGTAGTTCAGAGTCCCGGATGAGATCGGGAACATGACGAGGAGTCTCGAAATGGTCGAGACGTAAAGACCGATATATTGGACGACTATATTCGGACATCGGAAAGGTTCCGAGTGATTCGTGTATTTTCAGAGTACCGGGGAGTTACGGGAATTCATCGGGAGAAGTATTGGGCCTTATTGGGCCATACAGGAATAGAGGAGAGAGGCCAAAAGGAAGGAGGTGCGCCCCCCCCTCTGGTCTGAATTGGACAAGGGGTGCAACCCCCTTTTCCTTTTCCCTCTCCCCCTCTTTCCTTCTCTCCTACTCTGGAAAGGAAAGGGGAATCCTACTAGGACTTGGGAGTCCTAGTAGGACTCCACACACTTGGCGCGCCCCCTCTAGGGCCGGCCTCTCCCTCCCTCCTTTATATACGGGGGCACGGGGGCACCTCTAGACACACAAGTTGATCTGTTGATCTCTCCCAGCCGTGTGCGGTGCCCCCCTCCACCATAATCCACCTCGATCATATCGTACTGGTGCTTAGGCAAAGCCCTGCGTCGGTAGCATCATCATCACCGTCATCACGCCGTCGTGCTGACGGAACTCTCCCTCGAAGCTCTGCTGGATCGGAGTTCGTGGGACGTCATCGAGCTGAACGTGTGCTGAACTCGGAGGTGCCGTACGTTCGGTACTTGATCGGTCAGATCGTGAAGACGTACGACTACATCAGCCGCGTTGTGCTAACACTTCCGCTTTCGGTCTACGAGGGTACATGGACAACACTCTTCCCTCTTGTTGCTATGCATCACCATGATCCTGTGTGTGCGTAGGATTTTTTTTTGAAATTACTACGTTCCCCAACAATTGTGGAGACACTAATAGAAGGAGGCAGGGTAGAAGCTCTAGCTAGTTCGATAGGCTATGATAATGCATATGCAGTTGACAGTCAAGGCTGTAGTGGCGGTATTGGACTTTTTTGGAGTAATGTAATAAAAATTGAAATTCTTGGTTATTTGTGTTATCATTTGGACGTGTATGTTGAGGAGGAAGGGGAGGACAAGTGGAGGATGACATGTGTCTATGGTGAAGCCCAAACTCACCCGCGTCACCAAACTTGGACAGTTCTGAAAAACATAAGAACTTTGAGCATGCTCCCGTGAATTTGTATCGGTGATTTCAATGAGGTTTTACGTCCAAGTGAGTATGAGGGCATGGGACAACGTAGCAACACTCAGATCCAAGCATTTAGAGATACTATTGATGTTTGCATGTTGCTAGATTTGGGATACAAAGGATAGTTTTGGACTTTTGAGAAGAAGGTGGCAGGTGGTACCTACACCCGGTGTAGATTGGATAGGGCCTTGGGCAACTCTGATTGGTTGGCAAGGTTTCCCTTGGCCTCAATCACACATGAAACTACAGCTTGGTCAGACCACCTTGCTTTGCTTCTAGACTTCGGTCGGGCCAAAACTGAAACAAGGAAATATGAGTTTAAATATGAGACGATGTGGGAGACGCATGCGGGCCTTAATGATGCGGTTGCACAGGGCTGGGGTGTGGGTGCACCTTGTTCCATGGTGGAAGAAATGAGAGGAAAGCTTGGTAATTTAGCAAAGGACCTGGGAAGGTGGAGTAATGACACTTTCGGCAGTGTATGAAAAGAGATTAAAGCCCTAAAAAAGATGCTTGAAGAGCTTTGGGCGACCCCCTACGTATAGGTCCATCATATGCAGAACTCAAGGTTAATGAACGGCTGATTGAACTTTATCATAGGGAGGAAATTATGTGGCGGCGGTGGGCACGGATAGACTGGTTGACTGCAGGAGATAAAAACACAAAGTTCTTTCATTTGAGAGCGAGTCTGAGACGAAAAAAGAATCTGATCAAAGCTCTACAAAATTCCTTGGGTGCTATAGTGGTAGACCCGGATGAGATGAAAAGCTTGGCAAATGAGTTCTATCAAACGCTCTATACAACCAAAGGGGTGCAGGGCATAGATGAAGTGCTTAATCACGTACCACGGAAAGTCTTAGAGGAGATGAATGTAATGTTGAACGCTGAATATACAAAGGAGGAGGTGAAAACAGCCCTGTTTCAAATGTTCCCCACCAAAGCTCCGGGACCGGATGGCTACCCGACGCACTTTTATCAACATCATTGGGATATCTGTGGTGACCATGTGACGAGGGTGGTGCTGAGCGTAGTTCGGGGAGAGAAAAGCCCGAAAAGTATTAATGACACAGTTTTGGTTTTGATCCCAAAGGTTCTAGACCCTACCTTACTCTCTCAGTTTCGACCCATCAGTTTGTGCAAACGTAATTTATAAGATTGCATCCAAAGTGGTAGCCAACAGATTAAAAGTAGTTTTGCCTGACATAATCTCAGAAAATCAGTCTGCCTTTGTACTGTGCATACGAGTGCCTACATTTCATGAAGAAGTCCAAAACCAAGACTAACAGCTTTTGTGCTCTCAAGCTGGACATGATGAAGGCATATGATAGATTGGAGTGGTCATATCTGAAGGCCATTATGAGAAAATTGGGCTTCTCTCAGCAGTGGATTACCACAGTAATGGGTATGGTTTCTTCAGTATCCTTTTCTGTTCTTTTTAATGGTGAGAAGCTCGAGTCTTTCAGACCTACCAGAGGGATCCGACAGGGAGACCCAATCTCCCCCTACTTATTCTTGATTGCAGCAGAGGGCCTTTCGTGCCTCCTGAAATCCAGATCACAGTCATCACTTGCAGGTATTAAGGTGGCCCCAACAGCTCCATCCATAAACCACCTTTTGTTTGCAGATGTCAGCATGCTACTTTTTAAGGCTAGTGTAGAGGGTTCGGTTGTAGTGTCAAACCTATTGGAGATTTATTGCAATGCCTCAGGACAGCGTATTAATAATGACAAATCATCAATCTTCTTCAGTCCAGGTTGCCCGCTTCCTTTGAGGACAGAGATCAAAAACACTTTACATGTCGAGAATGAGTCCTTAAATGAGCTTTATCTTGGCATGCCAACAGATGTTGGCCAGTCCAAAAACGGCACTTTTAAATATCTACGGGATCGGGTGTGGGAGAAGATCAAAGGATGGATGGAGAAGTTACTGTCTGCAGCAGGGAAAGAGGTCTTGATCAAATCAATCGCTCAGGCAATACCTGTATATTCTATGTCCTGTTTTCGCTTGCCACGGGGTTTATGTGAAAGTATAACTTCAATTATACGACAGTTTTGGTGGGGAAGCAAGGAAGGTAAGAGAAAACCTAGTTGGGTTGCTTGGGACACTATGATCCAACCGAAGCATCTAGGAGGCCTAGGCTTCCGAGATATGGAGATTTTTAACCTAGCGCTTCTTACCCGGCAAGCATGGAGAGTCTTGACAGAAGAATCCTCTTTAAGTGCTCAAATACTAAAAGCTATTTAATTCCCACATTGCAGGCTTTTGGAGGCAGAGTTGGGGTCACGACCATCACAGATTTGGCGAGCAATTCTAGATGGGAGAGATATTTTAGCTCAAGGCCTAGTTCGAAGGATTGGTGATGGGGACACTACATACATATGGAGGAATAATTGGATCCCTTGGGATAGTTTCAAGAGGCCTTTAATGTCTTTAGTTCCTAATCCACCAGAAAAGGTAGCAGAACTCCTAGATAACACTTCGGCGCAGTGGAAGGAGGGGCTGATTCGCACTATTTTTACTCCTTTTGACGCCGAAGAGATCCTTAAAATACCAGTTTGCACTAGGAGGGTGCCGAACTTCTGGGCATGGCATGAAGAAAGCATAGGGGTATTTACTGTTAGCTTGGCTTATCGGATGATCCTGAAAATGAAGACGAGGAGGGACAACTGGTGGCACGGCAGTGAGGGACCGTCCACAGGGCAGCAGGAAAAGATATGGAGCGCTCTGTGGCACATCCAAGTTCCTTCCAAACTTCGCATGTTTCTTTGGCGTCTTGCCAGACACTCTATGCCCAATGGTGAGGTTCCGCGTCATCGTCATATGGCCGACACATACTCTTGTCCACTGTGTGGAGCGAAGGATACATGGAGGCATGCGCTCCTGACCTGTGCGCTGTCAAGGAGTGTTTGGGCCTTGGCACCCGAAGATTTGGTCGAGAAGCTCATCAAACACCAGGAAGAGAATGCCAAAGATTGGCTATTTGCCTTGCATGAGAACCTGGACGAGAAAGAATTTATCCGAGTGGTGGTGACGGCTTGGGCGATATGGGGAGCCAAAAGAAAGGCAACTCACGAGGACATATTCAAGTCTTCGCAAGCAACCGATGCATTTATACGGAGCTTTATTTCAGAGTTGGATATCATCAACAGAAGAAGCCAGAACCAGATTGGACACCGACCGGTTCGATCATCCTCGTGGAAGCCACCGGTAATGGGAAGTGCAAAAATTAATGTTGATGGTGCAGTTTCAAGGAGGGGGAGGCACGAAACAGCAACAACAATTTGTAGGGATCAGAATGGTGTCTTTCTGGGAGCATCGGTGATGGTATTCAATCACATTGACGACCCCCACACACTTGAAGCATTGGCTATAAGGGAAGCGTTGGCACTTGCTGATGATCTGTATATTCGACGCGTCCATATTGCTTCGGATTGCAAGTTGGTAATCAATGGCATAAAACGTGACAGCCGGGCTTCTTTTGGAGCGGTTTTGAAGGAGGTGTTAGATAGATCGTCCTCTTATATTTCTTGTGATATAGTTCATGAATTTAGGAGCTCAAACTTTGAAGCTCACAACCTAGCGAAACATTCTCTTACTCTTGGATTAGGCCGCCATGTTTGGTTAGGCCATCCAGGAGATCTTCCCTTCGTCCCTGTAAACATTGTGATGAGTTAATAAAGTTTCGCGAGGTTGTCTAAAAAAAATACATTGGCATCGGCAGGAAAAAAAGGTCCTATTGTCTCAAAAAAGGGGGATGTCCTAATTAAATCTGTTGTGCAAGCAGTATTGACCTATTTAATGTCATGTTTTAAATTTTCAGAGGACTATGTCATCACCACATAAACTCTCTCTGAGTTTCTAGTGGAGATCAAAGAAAGGCAAGAAAAAATATCTTGGTTCTCTTGGAGGATATGTGCATGCAAAAATATATGAGAGACTTGTTTTGGCTGATTCTACAGAACCAGGATACCTGAGAGCATAACTCCTAAAAGCAATCTACTTTCCAAAGTGTGGTTTCATGGATGCTCGGCAGGTACAACACCTTCACAAATATGGCACTCCATCCTGGAAGGAAGAGATGTGTTAAAGCAATGTATGATTAGAAGGATTGGGACGGGAACTGATACACACATATGAACTAAAACTAGTGGCTTCATGTTTATGCAATGTAGCCAATGACAATGACGACGAAGTCTCATAACCCCAACTTCTCATGTTAGTGAATTAACTGATGTGATGGTAGGAACTTGGAAGATGCGAGAAGCATCTATTCCCTCTAGATATTGAGGTGATAATTGGCCATAATTGAAAATGAGTTTCTAGGGGGATCAAATGGCCAATCTTGGGGATGCAAACAGTAGGGTAGCTTCTCTAAGAGGTATAGAGAGCTCACAAAAAAGTTTCATGCCGAGGCTTCAAGTTTAAATACCCAAAAAATATTGCTAGATTTCTAATGGAAAGTTTGGATAATTTTAAAAGCCAAGGTTTGTACTAAGGTATTATATGGTTTTGTATATTGGAAACATACATAATGATGAGATGCTACCATAATTTTCTTGGCAGAAAATATGTTGTCCAAAATGATGCCCCTTCACGAACGGATATAATAGGGCATTTTATTTTAAAAGGGAAATGAATAGTAAATGATCAGGAGTAGGATTGGGAAGAACACATGTGAAGGAGCACATGTAGTATAAGATTGTAACGCCCCGAGACCGTTGCACCTGGTGTCTTCCAGTTATTCATTGTTGTTGTCTTGTCATTTGTTTGTGTGTCATGCATTTCATCATCATGTGCATCTCATTTGCATACATGTTCGTCTCATGCATCCGAGCATTTCCCCCGTTGTCCGTTTTGCAATCCGACACTCATATGTCCTCCGATGCCCCCTTTTGTCTCTTTTCGTGTGCGGGTGTTAAACTTTCTCAGAATGGACCGAGATTTGCCAAGCGGCCTTGGTACACTACCGGTAGACCGCCTGTCAAGTTTCGTGCCATTTGGAGTCCGTTTGATACTCCAACGGTTAACCGGGGAACCGCAAAAGCCTCATGTGTGTTGCAGCCCAACACCCCTCCAAAGTGGCCCAATACCCATCCAAACCCCCTCCATCCTCTCGGTCGTTCGATCACGATCGCGTGGCCGAAAACCGCACCTTATTTGGACACTCCTACCTCCTCCTAGCTATATATACGTGCACCCCGTCAAAATTCACGGACGAAACCCTAGTCATCTTCCTCCTCGCGCCGCCGGACATGTCCATCCGCACCAGACATGTCCGCCGGACACGTCGTCCGGGCCAATCACTGCACAACACATCACCGCCGCCACAGCTCCTCCAACCGGAGCGTGCCAAGTGGCGCTCCGCCGCCAGCCGCCCCGCTCCACCCCGTCGAGGCCCGCTCGGGCCCGAATCGCCGCCGCCCGGGCTACCGCGCCCCGCTTGCCTCCCGGCCCCCCAGCTCTGCTCAATAGGATCGGGAGAGATCCCGAGCGCCGCCGCATTTCACCCTCGCCGGCGACAAGCGCCATCCCCGCCGCCACCGGAGACCTCCAGCAGTCCAGGAGCCGCCTCCCCTGCCCTTGTGCCTCTCCTTCTCCCGTCTGCTCTCTCTCTCGCTCCCTCACGCATCTCTCTCTTTCTCTGTACCAGGAGCTTCCATGGCCGCCCGATCTCCGCGCTCACGCCGCCCCAAGCCGCCTCAACGTCGGGAATGGGTTCCCCATGCCCGGATCCACCCATCCCCGGCCTCCCCGACCCTCGCCGGAGTCCCGTGACTCCACCCCGCCGGTGTTGACTTTCATGCCGCAGTTCTGTACGAGAGAAGGAGCCAACCCCGACCTGTCAGTTTTTTTCGCGAGGTGAAAAAACTGCTAAGTCTGTGAGTTCGAAACTTCATGTGTGCATGTTTGACCCATCATAACTCGGCATCCGTAGCTCCATTTTGGGCGTGCCATATATCAAAATGTTCGTTAGGATGTCCTCTTCATTTTGTTCCATTGCATCATGCTTGTTTGAGTCCATCTTGATGCCCAAATTGCAGTTGCAAGAGTGCTATACAATATTAGGTGTTGATTATTATCAGTTTATGAGCATTTGTCATTTTTGCCATGATTAATGTGTGCCTCCTATGTACTTGAGTCCTACATGTGTTTTGGGCTATGCCATGCCATCTTTACAGGGGTGTATGCCATGCATTTTTGTGATCAATGTGGTGACTAGCACAAGCATGCAAAGTAGCTCTCGCAATATTGCTGATTTTAGGGACTTAGAATTCCTCTAAGTCATTTCCCTGATGTTATTTTTATGCCATGTATTCATGCTGCTACACAATGATCCATGCCTCTTTTGAGCATGTTCAGTAAGGACGATTTTGAGATATTGTTATGTTATATCCATCCATGTCTTTGTTTGCAATTATGGAGTGCCCTAGCATGACTCAATCTTGCTCTACTTTTACTATAAAATGTTCCTAGCAGATTGTTTACATGTTAATCAATTTTGCCAAGGTTGTTGTAGTTGATCCATGCATGCTATGAGATTGTTCTTGCCATGTTTAGCTTCTTGATCATGTCTTTTTGCTGGTAGTATGCTTAGTTTGTCATGCAATGCCTTGTGTTGAGTGCATCGAGCTCGCAAACATGCCTTCATAACTCTGTTTATGCCATGTCTAGTTTTCTGCTAAGTCTGAATCTGTTAACGAAACTTGCTATGTTTACATGGGTGCCATCATATCTTCTGATCCTTTTTGGCTTATGGTAAGTAGGAGACTTTTGTTATATGCTTTGAGTAGATTCATGCCATGCCTTGTATTGCTATGATCTGATCTTGTAGCTTGTTGTTATCTTACTCTAAACATGTCTTCCTGATGTTAATTCCTGACATGTTAGTATTTTCACTAAGTATGTGATGCTGATATCTTTTTCCCTTTTGCCATGCTTGTTTGAACCTGTTCTTGCATGATTTAGCCGTAGCTCAGTGTTCATCTTTTGTCAAGCATCTTGAGTAGATCACTACCATGTGCTTTGTTGCTATGTTGGAGTGCAATAGCTTAGTTTCTTGTTGCATTCTAGATGGCATCGTGTTGTTAATCGCAAAATTGTGTCATTCTTGTTTGGCTTGCCATTTGCAAACCGTGCATCCGTTTCCGGTGATCTTTATATCGATTTCGACCGAAATCAACTCATCTTTCCAGCGGCGCACTTGGTTTGCCAAGTTGATGCCTTGTTCAATCTTTCCCTTCTGGAGCACGCATATGCATTGCATATCACATCCCGCATATCATGCCATGTTTTGCATCATGTTGCTTGCGCATTGCATCGTGGTTGATTGTGGTTTCCTTTGCTTGTGTTCTTGCTTTGGGTAGAGCCGGGAGACGAGTACGTGATCGAGGAACCCGTTGAGTATGCTTACGAGGTTCAAGCTTACGTCAACTCGGAGAACTTTGCAGGCAAGATGACCATACCCTCGAAATCACTTCTATCTTTGCTTGCTAGTTGCTCGCTCTATTGCTATGCCGCGATACCTACCACTTGCTTTATCATGCCTCCCATCTTGCCATATCAAGCCTCTAACCCACCTTTTCCTAGCAAACCGTTGTTTGGCTATGTTACCGCTTTGCTCAGCCCCTCTTATAGCGTTGTTAGTAGCAGGTGAAGATGGAGTTTGTTCCATGTTGGAACATGGATATTTGTTGGGATATCACAACATCTCTTATTTTAATTTAATGCATCTATATACTTGGTAAAGGGTGGAAGGCTCGGCCTTATGCCTGGTGTTTTGTTCCACTCTTGCCGCCCTAGTTTCCGTCATACCGGTGTTATGTTCCTTAATTTTGTGTTCCTTACACGGTTGGGTGTTATGGGAACCCCTTGATAGTTCGCTTTGAATAAAACTCCTCCAGCAAGGCCCAACCTTGGTTTTACATTTTCCTAACAACCTATTACCCTTCCCTTGGGTCAGCCAACCCAAGGGTCATCTTTATTTTAACCCCCCGGGCCAGTGCTTGTCTAAGTGTTCGTCCGAACTAGAGCCCCTTGCAGCGCCACCTCGGGGAAACTTGAGGGCTGGTTTTAGTTGTACGGATTGCTCATCCGGTGTTGCCTTGAAAACGAGATATGTGCAGCTCCTATCAGGATGTCGGCGCATCGGGCGGCTTTGCTGGTCTTGTTTTACCATTGTCGAAATGTCTTGTAACCGGGATTCCGAGTCTGATCGGGTCTTCCTGGGAGAAGGAATATCCTTCGTTGACCGTGAGAGCTTGTGATGGGCTAAGTTGGGACACCCCTGCAGGGTTTTGAACTTTTGAAAGCCGTGCCCGCAGTTATGGGAAGATGGGAATTTGTTAATGTCTGGTTGTAGAGAACTTGACACTTAACTTAATTAAAATGCATCAACCGCGTGTGTAGTCGTGATGGTCCCTTTTCGGCGGAGTCTGGGAAGTGAACACGGTCTCGTGTTATGCTTGAACGTAAGTAGTTTCAGGATCACTTCTTGATCACTTCTAGTTCACGACCGTGCTTTGCTTCTCTTCTCGCTCTCATTTGCGTAAGTTAGCCACCATATATGCTAGTGCTTGCTGCAGCTCCACCTCACTACCCTTTTCCTACCCATAAGCTTAAATAGTCTTGATCGCGAGGGTGTGAGATTGCTGAGTCCCCGTGACTCACAGATTACTTCCAACACCAGTTTGCAGGTGCCGACGATACCGTGCAGATGACGCAGCCGAGCTCAAGTGGGAGCTTGATGAAGATCGTGTTCGTTGTGTTGTTCCGTTTCTAGTTGATCAGTAGTGGAGCCCAGTCGGGGCGATCGGGGATCTAAGCATTAGGGGTTGTCTTTCTTTATTTGGGTTCCGTAGTCGGACCTTGATTGTATTCTGGATGATGTGATGCTTTATTCATGTATTGTGTGAAGTGGTGATTGTAAGCCAACTCTTTATCCCTTTCTTTTCAGTACATGGGATGTGTAAAGATTACCCCTCTTGCGGCATGCCTACTATGCGGTTATGCCTCTAAGTCGTGCTCCGACACGTGGGAGATATAGCCGCATCATGGGTGTTACAAAGATTTAACTAGTTATGATCATGCTCATATGCCTCTTGGAAAATGGTGCAACCATTTTCTTGAATTAAATCATAGAAGGAAATTCAAAGCAAACGAAAGTACAATGAAAATCCGGAATAATCAAGAGGTCAAATTTGTGAACTTTGGTTTCTGACAAGAAGAAATACTCACTATCAAGCGCCAAGTCAAATGCCATGCCGACAGGGTCAACCTCTCCAAGGCCAGCTTGGTAAGCTACCAACAAAAAAAGGTCAACCTCTCCAAGAAACCCGTGGTGTTCCAACTGGGCGACCTCGTTTGGCTATATATTCACAAGGATCGCTTAGCGCCAGTCCAAGCTTCTCCTCGAGCCAATGGCCCCTTCAAGGTCATCCAATGGATGAACGACAACACTTACACGGTTGACATTCTGATGGACTCCTTGCACAACACCTTCAACATCACCGACCTTAGTCCTTTCATGGTGATGAAGATCTTGATTTGAGGTTGGATCTTTCCCAGGGAAAGGGGGAGATGATGCAGAGCATCCCATGTACATCACCATCAGCCCCACAACCTCCAATTGGACCTATGAAAACACCTCGTGCACGTGCCATAGAACCCGAGATGAATTATCTCCTACTTGAGATCCCTATGCATCTAGATGAGACTTGACTACTGCCTCGAAATGGAACCCTATGTGTGACTAATTAGGTACGACGATGACCACCACGGAGAAGCAAGGAAGGAACGCCAAGTCCATGAGGAGGAGAAAGAAGGAACCACGGAAGAAGGCGCGGAGAGTTTGATGATAGGTAAATGCCCTCTAGACACCCCGTGCCTGCGGGGCTTTGGACCCTCATACGGATAGGGTACCCCCAGAAACTCTCTAGACACCCCGTGCCCACAGGGCCATGAACACCTTGTGAAACTCTTTGGACACCCCGTGCACATGGCTCCTTACCCCATGCACACGACCCTACCTACGAGAACTGATGGGAAGGATCAAGACGTCCTCTAGGAGAAGAATCCCTTATGGATTGCCAAGATCTCCATATCTTTCAGATTGGGGAAGAATTACCTCTCAAGACCCAATCTGTCTTAGAGATTTGGGAAGAACCCTACCTAGTTACCCATATCCTTTTGTTTCTCATGGATCTTGAGGTGTATCTTACTGATACATATCCATCGTATCTACTTTTCCAAACACTTTTGCTCTTGTTTTGGACTCCAATTTGCATGATTTGAATGAAACTCACCCAGACTGACGTTGTTTTCAACAAAACTACCATGGTGTTGTTTTTTTGTGCAGACATAAAAGTTCTCAGAATCGGGTGAAACTTTTTGGAGATTTTTATGGAATATATAAAAAATACTGGAGCCAATACCCACCGGAGGGGGGGGGGCACTGGTTGCCCACAAGGCACCAGGGCGCGCCCTGGTGGCTTGTGGGGCCCGAGGCTCCACTGACCCTAATCTTAGCACTATAAATTCAGAATTCCCGAGAAAAAAATAAGAGAAGAAGTCTCATCGCATTTTATGATACGGAGCCGCCGCCATGTGACGCCCCCGATTCAATCGTACACTAATCATACACGCAAATGTGTACGATCAAGATCAGAGACTCATGGGAAGATATCACAACACAACTCTAGACACACACTAAAAATAATACAAGCTTCATATTACAAGCTAGGGGCCTCGAGGGCTCGAATACAAACAAGTCAGCAGAAGCAACAATATCTGAGTACAAACATAAGTTAAACAAGGTTGCCTTAAGAAGGTTAGCACAAACATCTACGAAGATTGAAAAGGCAAGGCCTCCTGCCTGGCAGCCTCCTAACTACTACTGGTCGTTGGCGGCCTCCACGTAGTAGTAGGCACCATAGGGGTAGTAGTAGTCGTCGGTGCTGGCATTTGGCTCCTAGGATCCGTCGTCTGATCGCAACAATTGGGTATAGGGGGAAAGAAGTAGCAAAGCAACCGTGAGTACTCATCCAAAGTACTCGCAGGACATACATCAAAACTATGCTAAGTATGCATCAATATCAAAGGAATGGGGATGTATCTGTAGACTAGAGTGCAGAAATGCCAGAATAGAGGGAAGACCTAGCCTATCAAAGACTAGCATCTTCAAGCATCTTGCAGCATCAAAAGAGATAAGGTAACACATTATATTAGTAGTAAGTATGTTTTAATGTCGCCTAGAGATCACTTCCTCAACTCCCTGCGAGAAAGCAATCCCGAAGCCATCATATCCATTTCATGCCTCAATATCCAGTTCTAGTTGTATCGATCGGGATACAAATCTGAGCGTCCGTTACCATGGACATGGTTATTCGAATAGATTAAACTTCCCTGCAGGGGTGCACAAACTTACCCAACACGCACTACTGCAGGTTGTTGCTAACATGACACTACGATCAAAGACCCTTCGACGAAACTGTGTGTGATGCCATAATCGCAAACGGTGGTGTAAAAAACCGTCAAAAAGGTGCAAAACATTTGCGATGGAGGATGCATCAAACACGGTTCAGATTTTAGTTGTGTCTGTGATGCAGGGCATACGGTTCTGTTGGGGAACACAGTAATTTCAAAAAAAAAACTACAAACACGCAAGATCATGGTGATGCATAGCAACGAGAGGGGAGAGTATCGTCCACGTACCCTTGTAGACCATAAGCAGAAGCATTATGAGAACGTGGTTGATGTAGTCGAACGTCTTCACGATCCGACCGATCCAAGTACCGAACGCACGACACCTCCGAGTTCAGCACACATTCAGCTCGATGACGTCCCGCGAACTCCGATCCAGCAGAGCTTCACGGGAGAGTTCCATCAGCACGACAGCGTGATGACGGTGATGATGTTGCTACCGCCGCAGGGCTTCGCCTAAGCACCACTACGATATGATCGAGGTGGATTATGGTGGAGGGGGGCACCGCACACGGCTTGGAACAATCAACTTGTGTGTTCTAGGGTGCCCCTGCCCCTGTATATAAAGGAGCAAGGGGGAGGCCGGCCGGCCCTTGCAGGGCGCGCCAGGAGGAGGAGTCCTCCTCCTAGTAGGAGTAGGACTCCCCTTTCCTACTCCTACTAGGAGGAGGAAAGGAAGGAGGAGAGGGAGGAAAGGAGGAAAGGGGGGCCGGCCCCCTAGTACAATTCGGTTTGGGCTAGGGTTCCCACGCCCTGCCTCCTCTCTTCCACTACTTGGCCCATGAGGCCCAATACTTCTTCCCCATATTGCAGTAACTCCCTGGTACTGCGAAAAATACCCGAATCACTCGAAACCTTTCCGATGTCCGAATATAGTCGTCCAATATTATCAATCTTTATGTCTCGACCATTTCAAGACTCCTCGTCATGTCCCCGATCTCATCCGGGACTCAGAACTACCTTCGGTACATCAAATCACATAAACTCATAATGCCGATCGTCACCGAACATTAAGCGTGCGGACCCTACGGGTTCGAGAAGTATGTAGACATGACCAAGACACGTCTCCGGTCGATAACCAATAGTGAAACCTGGATGTTCATATTGGCTCCTACATATTCTACGAAGATCTTTATCGGTCAAACCGCATAACAACATACGTTGTTCCCTTTGTCATCGGTATGTTACTTGCCCGAGATTTGATCGTCGGTATCTCAATACCTAGTTCAATCTCGTTACCGGCAAGTCTCTTTACTCGTTTCCATAATGCAACATCCCGCAACTAACTCATTAGTTGCATTGCTTGCAAGGCTTATAGTGATGTGCATTATTGAGAGGGCCCATAGATACCTCTCCGACAATCAGAGTGAAAAATCCCAATCTCGATCTATGCCAACTCAACAAGTACCATCAGAGACACTTGTAGAGCACCTTTATAATCACCAAGTTACGTTGTGACGTTTGGTAGCACACAAAGTGTTCCTCCGGTAATCGGGAGTTGCATAATCTCATAGTCATAGGAACATGTATAAGTCATGAAGAAAGCAATAGCAGTAAACTAAAATGATCAAGTGCTAAGCTAACGGAATGGGTCAAGTCAATCACATCATTCTCCTAATGATGTGATCCCGTTTATCAAATTACAACTCATGTCTATGGTTAGGAAACATAACCACCTTTGATCAACGAGCTAGTCAAGTAGAGGCATACTAGTGACACTCTGTTTGTCTATGTATTCACACATGTATTATGTTTCCTGTTAATACAATTGTAGCATGAATAATAAACATTTATTATGAAATAAGGAAATAAATAATAACTTTATTATTGCCTCTAGGGCATATTTCCTTCAGTCTCTCACTTGCACTAGAGTCAATAATCTAGATTACACAGTAATGATTCTAACACCCATGGAGCCTTGGTGCTGATCATGTTTTGCTCGTGAGAGAGGCTTAGTCAATGGGTCTACAACATTCAGATCCATATGTATCTTGCAAATCTCTATGTCTCCCACCTGGACTTGATCGCCGATGGAATTGAAGCGTCTTTTGATGTGTTTGGTTCTCTTGTGAAATCTGGATTCCTTTGCCAAGGCAATTGCACCTATATTGTCACAAAAGATTTTCATCGGACCCCATGCACTAGGTATGACACCTAGATCGGATATGAACTCGTTCATCCAGACTCCTTCATTTGCTGCTTCTGAAGCAGCTATGTATTCTACTTCACACGTAGATCCCGCCACGACGCTTTGTTTAGAACTGCTCCAACTGATAGCTCCACTGTTCAATATAAACACGTATCCTGTTTGCGATTTAGAATCGTCCGGATCAGTGTCAAAGCTTGCATCGACGTAACCATTTACGATGAGCTCTTTGTCACCTCCATAAATGAGAAACATATCCTTAGTCCTTTTCAGGTATTTCAGGATGTTCTTGGCCGCTGTCAAGTGATCCACTCATGGATTACTTTGGTACCTCCCTGCTAAACTAATAGCAAGGCACACATCAGGTCTGGTACACAGCACTGCATGATACAACCTATGGCTGAAGCATATGGAACACTTTTCATTTTCTCTCTATCTTCTGCAGTGGTCGGGCATTGAGTCTTACTCAACTTCACACCTTGTAACACATGCAAGAACCCTTTCTTAGCTTGATCCATTTTGAACTTCTTCAAAACTTTATCAAGGTATGTGCTTGTGAAAGTCCAATTAAGCGTCTTGATCTATCTCTATAGATCTTGATGCCCAATATATAAGCAGCTTCACCGAGGTCTTTCATTGAAAAATTCTTATTCAAGTATCCTTTTATACTATCCAGAAATTCTATATCATTTCCAATCAAAAATATGTCATCCACATATAATATTAGAAATGCTACAGAGCTCCCACTCACTGTCTTGTAAATACAGGCTTGTCCAAAAGTCTGTATAAAACCATATGCTTTGATCACACTATCAAAACGTTTATTCCAACTCCGAGAGGCTTGCACCAGTCCATAAATGGATCGCTGGATCTTGCACACTTTGTTAGCACCCTTTGGATCGATAAAACCTTCAGGTTGCATCATATACAACTCTTCTTCCAGAAATCCATTCAGGAATGCAGTCTTTACATCCATTTGCCAAATTTCATAATCATAAAATGCGGCAATTGCTAACATGATTCGGACGGACTTAAGCATCGCTACGGGTGAGAAGGTCTCATCGTAGTCAACTCCTTGAACTTGTCGAAAACCTTTCGCAACAAGTCGAGCTTTGTAGACAGTAACATTACCATCAACGTAAGTCTTCTTCTTGAAGATCCATTTATTCTCGATGGCTTGTCGATCATCGGGCAAGTCAACCAAAGTCCACACTTTGTTCTCATACATGGATCCCATCTTAGATTTCATGGCCTTAAGCCATTTTGCGGAATCTGGGCTCATCATCGCTTCCTCATAGTTCATAGGTTCGTCATGGTAAAGTAACATGACCTCCAGAACAGGATTACCGTACCACTCTGGTGCGGATCTTACTTTGGTTGACCTACGAGGTTCGGTAGTAACTTGATCTGAAGTTTCATGATCATCATCACTGTCTTCTTCATTAATTGGTGTACGTGTCACAGGAACCGGTTTGTGTGATGGACTACTTTCCAATAAGGGAGCAGGTACAATTACCTCATCAAGTTCTACGTTCCTCCCACTCACTTCTTTCGAGAGAAACTCCCTCTCTAGAAAGGATCCATTCTTAGCAACAAATGTCTTGCCTTCAGATCTGTGATAGAAGGTGTACCCAATAGTCTCCTGTGGGTATCCTATGAAGACACATTTCTCCGATTTGGGTTCGAGCTTATCAGGTTGAAGCTTTTTCACCTAAGCATCGCAACCCCAAACTTTAAGAAACAACAACTTTGGTTTCTTGCCAAACCATAGTTCATAGGGCGTCGTCTCAATGGTTTAGATGGTGCCCTATTTAACGTGAATGCAGCTGTCTCTAAAGCGTAACCCCAAAACGATAGCGGTAAATCAGTAAGAAACATCATAGATCGCACCATATCTAGTAAAGTACAATTACGACGTTCGAGCACACCATTACACAATGGTGTTCCAGGTGGCGTGAGTTGCGAAACTATTCCACATTGTTTCAAATGAAGACCAAACTCGTAACTCAAATATTCTCCTCCACGATCAGATCATGGAAACTTGATTTTCTTGTTGCGATGATTTTCCACTTCACTATGAAATTCTTTGAACTTTTCAAATGTTTCAGACTTATGTTTCATCAAGTAGATATACCCTTATCTGCTCAAATCATCTGTGAAGGTGAGAAAATAACGATGCCCGCCGTGAGCCTCAACATTCATCGGACCACATACATCAGTATGTATGATTTCCAACAAATCTGTTGCTCACTCCATAGTTCCGGAGAATGGCGTTTTAGTCATCTTGCCCATGAGGCATGGTTCGCAAGTACCAAGTGATTCATAATCAAGTGATTCCAAAAGTCCATCAGAATGGAGTTTCTTCATGTGCTTTACACCAATATGACCTAAACGGCAGTGCCACAAATAAGTTGCACTAGCATTATCAACTCTGCATTTTTTGGTTCAACATTATGAATATGTGTATCACTACTATCGAGATTCATTAAAAATAAACCACTCTTCAAGGGTGCATGACCATAATAGATATTACTCATATAAATAGAACAACTATTATTCTCTGATTTAAATGAATAACTGTCTCGCATCAAACAAGATCCAGATATAATGTTCATGCTCAACACTGGCACCAACTAACAATTATTCAGGTCTAAAACTAATCCCGAAGGTAGATGTAGAGGTAGCGTGCCGACGGCGATCACTTCGACTTTGGAACCATTTCTCAGGCGCATCGTCACCTCGTCCTTAGCCAATCTTCGCTTAATCTGTAGTCCCTGTTTTGAGTTGCAAACATTAGCAACAGAACCAATATCAAATACCGAGGTACTACTGCGAGCTTTAGTAAGGTACATGTCAATAACATGTATATCACATATACCTTTGTTCACCTTGCCATCCTTCTTATCCGCCAAATACTTGGGGTAGTTCCGCTTCCAGTGACCAGTCTGTTTTTGCAGTAGAAGCACTCAGTCTCAGGCTTAGGTCCAGACTTGGGTTTCTTCTCTTGAGCAGCAACTTGTTTGCTGTTCTTCTTGAAGTTCCCTTTCTTCTTCCCTTTACCCTTTTCCTCGAAACTAGTGGTCTTATTGACCATCAACACTTGATGCTCCTTCTTGATTTCTACCTCCGTAGCTTTTAGCATTGCGAAGAGCTCGGGAATCGTCTTATCCATCCCTTGCATATTATAGTTCATCATGAAGCTCTTGTAGCTTGGTGGCAGTGATTGAAGAACTCTGTCAATGACACTATCAACAGGAAGATTAACTCCCAGTTGAGCCAAGTGGTTATGGTACCCAGACATTCTGAGTATATTTTCACTGATAGAACTATTCTTCTCCATCTTGCAGCTGTAGAACTTATTGGAGACTTCATATCTCTCAATCCGGGCATTTGCTTGAAATATTAACTTCAACTTCTGGAACATCTCATATGCTCCATGACGTTCAAAACATCGTTGAAGTCCCGGTTCTAAGCCGTAAAGCATGGCACACTGAACTATCGAGTAGTCATCAACTTAGCTCTACCAGACGTTCATAACATCTGGCGTTGCTCCCGCAGCGGGTTTAGCACCTAGCGGTGCTTCCAGGACGTAATTCTTCTGTGCAGCAATGAGGATAATCCTCAAGTTACGGACCCAGTCCGTGTAATTGCTACCATCATCTTTCAACTTTGCTTTCTCAAGGAACGCATTAAAATTCAATGGAACAACAGCACGGGCCATCTATCTACAACAACATAGACAAGCAAAATACTATCAGGTACTAAGTTCATGATAAATTAAAGTTCAATTAATCATATTTAAGAACTCCCACTTAGATAGACATCCCTCTAATCATCTAAGTGATCATGTGATCCAAATCAACTAAACCATGACCGATCATCACGTGAAATGGAGTAGTTTTCAATGGTGAACATAACTATGTTGATCATATCTACTATATGATTCATGCTCGACCTTTCGGTCTCAGTGTTCTAAGGCCATATCTGCATATGCTAGGCTCGTCAAGTTTAACCCGAGTATTTCTGCGTGTGCAAAACTGGCTTGCACCCGTTGTATGTGAACGTAGAGCTTATCACACCCGATCATCACGTGGTGTCTCGGCACGACGAACTTTGGCAACGGTGCATACTCAGGGAGAACACTTGTACCTTGAAATTTAGTGAGAGATCATCTTATAATGCTACCGTCAATCAAGCAGAATAAGATGCATAAAGGATAAACATCACATGCAATCAATATAAGTGATATGATATGGCCATCATCATCTCGTGCCTTTGATCTCCATCTCCAAAGCACCATCATGATCACCATCATCACCGACGCAACACCTTGATCTCCATTGTAGCATCATTGTCATCTCACCAACTATTGCTTCTACGACTATCGCTATCGCTTAGTGATAAAGTAAAACAATTACAGGGCAATTGCATTGCATACAATAAAGCGACAACCATATGGCTCCTGCCAGTTGCCGATAACTCTGTTACAAAACATGATCATCTCATACAATAAAATTTAGCATCATGTCTTGACCATATCACATCACAACATGCCCTGCAAAAACAAGTTAGACGTCCTCTACTTTGTTGTTGCAAGTTTTACGTGGCTGCTATGGGCCGAGCAAGAACCGTTCTTACCTACGCATCAAAAACCACAACACGGTATAGTGATTGCTTTTTGATCTTCAGAAAGAACCCTGTTCATTGAATCCGGTTCAACTAAAGCTAGAGAAACAGACACCCACTAGCCACCTATGTGTGAAGCACGTCGGTAGAACCAGTCTCGCGTAAGCGTACACATAATGTCGGTCTGGGCCGCTTCATCCAACAGTGCCGTTGAATCAAGAATCAACTAGTGACACCAAGCAATATGTATATACCCACGCCCACAACTCCTTTGTGTTCTACTCGTGCATATGACATCTACGCATAAAACTAGCTCGGATGCCACTGTTGGGGAACGCACTAATTTCAAAAAAATTCCTACGCACACGCAAGATCGTGGTGATGCATAGCAACGAGAGGGGAGAGTATCGTCCATGTACCCTTATAGACCGTAAGCGCAAGCGTTATGAGAACGCAGTTGTTGTAGTCGAACGTCTTCATGATCCGACTGATCCAAGTACCAAACGCACGGCACCTCCGAGTTCAGCACACGTTCAGTTTGATGACGTCCCGCGAACTCCGTTCTAGAAGAGCTTCACGGGAGAGTTCTGTCAGCACGACGACGTAATGATGGTGATGATGTTGCTACTGACGTAGGGCTTCACCTAAGCACTGCTATGATATGATCGAGGTGGATTATGGTGGAGGGGGCACCGCACATGGCTTGGAACAATCAACTTGTGTGTTCTAGGGTGCCCCCTGCTCCCGTATATAAAGGAGCAAGGGGGGAGGCCAGGTGGCCCTTGCAGGGCGCGCCAGGAGGAGGAGTCCTCCTCCTAGTAGGAGTAGGACTCCCCTTTCCTACTCCTACTAGGAGGAGGAAAGGAAGGAGGAGAGGGAGAAGGAAGGAGAGGGAGGAAAGGGGGCCCGCCCCCTAGTCCAATTCGGTTTGGTCTAGGGGGCGCCCTGCCTCCTCTCTTCCACCACTTGGCCCATGAGGCCCAATACTTCTTCCCCATATTGCCGTAACTCCCCGGTACTCCGAAAAAAATACCCGAATCACTCGGAACCTTTCCGATGTCCGAATATAGTCGTCCAATATATCGATCTTTACGTCTCGACCATTTTGAGACTCCTCGTCATGTCCCTGATCTCATCCGGGATTCTGAACTATCTTCGGTACATCAAATCACATAAACTCATAATACCGATCGTCTCCGAACGATAAGCGTGCAGACCCTACGAGTTCGAGAACTATGTAGACATGACCGAGACACGTCTCCGGTCAATAAACAATAGCGGAACCTAGTTGTTCATATTGGCTCCTACATATTCTACGAAGATCTTTATCGGTCAAACCGCATAACAACATACGTTGTTCCCTTTGTCATCGGTATGTTACTTGCCCGAGATTTGATCGTCGGTATCTTAATACCTAGTTCAATCTCGTTATCGTCAAGTCTCTTTACTCGTTTTTGTAATGCATGATCCTGCAACTAACTCATTAGTTGCATTGCTTGCAAGGCTTATAGTGATGTGCATTACCGAGAGGCCCCATAGATACCTCTCCGACAATCGGATTGACAAATCCTAATCTCGATCTATGCCAACTCAACAAGTACCATCGGAGACACCTGTAGAGCACCTTTACAATCACCCAGTTATGTGTGACGTTTGGTAGCACACAAAGTGTTCCTCCGGTAATCGAGTGTTGCATAATCTCATAGTCATAGGAACATGTATAAGTCATGAAGAAAGCAATATCAGTAAACTAAAATGATCAAGTGCTAAGCTAACGGAATGGGTCAAGTCAATCACATCATTCTCCTAATGATGTGATCCTGTTTATCAAATGACAACTCATGTCTATGGTTAGGAAACATAACCATCTTTGATCAACGAGCTAGTCAAGTAGAGGCATACTAGTGACACTCTGTTTGTCTATGTATTCACACATGTATTATGTTTCCGGTTAATACAATTCTAGCATGAATAATAAACATTTATCATGAAATAAGGAAATAAACAATAACTTTATTATTGCCTCTAGGGCATATTTCCTTCAGTTTCAGCTCAATTAACTGTTTGCGATGAGGAGGAACAAAAGAAATGGGCAGCCAGATGAAGGTGTGTGCGATATACAACATACGGTTCACTCGGATGAACTGTTTGTGATTAGGCAACACAAAAGAAACGGGCAGCCAGATGAAGGTGTGTTCGATATACGGCATGTGGTTCACTCGGATGAACTGTTTGCGTTGAGGCAAGAGAACAGAAACAGATCAATATAACAAGATGTTTGTGATACGCCGCAAACATGTCTGTAATCAGAATGTGTGTGAATACCGATAATAACAGAAACGGTTCTCTAGTGTGGTCCGTGTTCATCTGATCATTATCTCCTTCTTGTGCTAGCTCGATGTTCCTTTTATGCTAAGTTTCTATTAATTGATGGCATTTTATGAACACGTCACCTTTTCCCGCCATTTCCTCACCTGTTTCCCGCCACCCAACTATATTGCGCATAGGTGGCGCGCGACGCACGGAGGCGACAAGCGCATCATGTAGCACATTCACCTTTTCCAAGCATGCCAACCCACCAAAGCGCCGCCTCTGCCATCAACCTCGCCGACAAGGAAAACGAGCAGGCGCCATGACCCGTTGGGGCCGAGGCACTCCCCGACAACGCGATGGATGACACCGTGATGCGCGTCATCACCAGGGTTGAGCAAACCTTTAGTGCATGGCGCTTGAGCGTCACGGATCAAGATAGGCATGTCAGCGCCGACAGGCTGCAGATCACCGCACAACATGATCGATGGCGCGCCGCAGAGCAAGCTAGACGCGTCCGTGCCGATAGGTTGCGGCTCACTGCACGGCGAGACCATTGGAGCGCTGCAGAGCGAGAGGCGCGACGTGCCGCACAGCAAGAGCGGATCCATCGGCGCTTGCCTGCTGTCGACATGGCGTCGTAGCTAGGTACACGTCCGGTCAGTACCCCCATTCCTCGCCAGGAGTGGGCAGAGGCCCTCAGCGCCATACTTGCACCAGAGGCTGGCCGCGCCGTACTTGCACCGGATGCCCGCCGCACCGTTCGCATGGGTGCCGTTGTTCGCCTTGTCCGCGGCCCACTGGATGCCAATGCGTTGGTCCGTAGGCTCGATCGCCTCCTTGGCCCAGGTTTCCACCTGGGCACAGTAGAGGAACATGGCCGTCGCATCCTTGAGCTGGTGATCTCTGATGAAATAGCCAACTTGGAGCTCGAGATCGCGCTCCAGATGTACCGCGAGCGTGTCGACTGATGAAGCTATGTACCTAGGGTAGGGTCATAGACCTGACCCAGACATCCTCCCCTAGGACATCACCCTAAAGCCAGGATCATTCAAAGGGTACCATCATCCACTCGACCAGAGACATTCCACTCGGAAGAATCAATGTCACTCGACCGTCGCAGAAGTCACTCAACGGACAGAAGAGCTAAAGCCACTCCGCGTGAACAACGGTCGGGCATTTACTTATAGGCTTAATTGTCATTTATAGCACTTTAGTGTGGGAGTTACCAGTAACGTTCTCTCTTCAATGTACCTTGAACCCTATGTGACGTGGGCTGGCTGGGGTCATGGCGCACTCTATATAAGCCACCCCCCTCCACAGGCACAAGGGTTCGCACCCCCTGTAACTCACACACATATAATCCAGTCAACCGCCTCCGGGCTCTGAGACGTAGGGCTATTACTTCCTCCGAGAAGGGCCTGAACTCGTAAAACTCGCGTGTACAACTCCTCCATAGCTAGGATCTTGCCTCTACATTCCTACCCCCCATTCTACTATCAGACTTAGAACCACAACAGTTGGCGCCCACCGTGGGACAGGTGTCTCAGCGACTTGTTGGAGAAGTTGCGATTTTTCTGATCTCCATCAACATGGTTTCAGGCGGAGGTTTGGCCGAGGGCCGCGAGATCCTTCTCGGCACGCTCGACTCCGCTTGGCTCCAAGAAGCGCCACTCGATGTCGAGGCGCTCTCCGTCCGCGGGGCAACGCACTTTCGCGCGTGCATCCGTGGCGTCCTCCTACGGCAGCCGTCGACTCAGTATCGGTCGACTCCTGCGTTGACCTTACTCCCTGCAGCCCGCCGGAGCAAACATTCCGGTCGATCAAGGCTTCCGCGGTGGGTGAGGCATGCGGTGGCTCGCCAGTAGGCCACCCCCCAAGTCGCGGCAATCGAGCCCGATGAAACTCTCTACGGCCTATTCGACTGGCTCCGTAGAAATTGCATCTGAGCGCGACAGCAGCGACCCCACGGCAGAAGTTTTGATGGTCAATGGACCACGCAGTCCTCCTGGCTTCACCCGTGAAGACGGAGGCGATGGGGGCGGTGATTCGTCGCGTGTTCATGAAGAGTACCGCCCCGAACCCCTCTCTTCGCAGCGGAGGGAAGAACTTCGCCGCTGGAACATGGATGCGCTTCACACTCCTATCGTTGGAGAAACCCCTGAGGCCCAGGCCTTGGAGGAGGCACGCCTGGCCAACTTGGCTGAGCGCACTCGACTAGAGAACCTCCAGCGCGCACTCGACGAGCGTGCTCGGCAGCGTATCCCTGAGTCTAGTCGACGTCAACTTTTTCTGCCTCCGACTCAGGTATACCGAACTCCGATCCAGAATCTCGCAGCTGCGGCCCGAATAGTGGAGTCAACTCAACCTTCCTAGTCTGAAGCTGGTCGAGGTTTGGTGCAGATCCGGGCTTTGCTCTGAGCAGTGGGGGAGCAGAATACATCAGTATCTCAGTCACAGAATCGGATCCATAGCAGATCCGTGGTTGCACACACAATCCAGTCGGCTCACAACCTGAGATCGCCCCCGAGGCGCGAGGGACGTGGGGACCGGCAAGATCAGTACAGAAACCATGAGCAGTATGATCACCGACTCGATCACGATGATCATCGTCGAGTGCCCACGCCTCCCCCAAGGAGTGGGTCATACGTGCCTCGGCAACATGATGACAGACATCTTCACAGTGGTGGACAAAGGATTCCAGTCGACCCTAGAGAACCGGGCTTTGATGCGAGATCTATTCTCGTTCAGGGTTTGGTCGACAGAAACAGAGCTCACAGAGAAGGCCACGACAGAGATTTTCCAACCAACAACAGAGTGCATGTCTCAGGTCCAGAGTGCTTCAGCAGAGCCATCAGGGCTGCGGTGATTCCTCCCAACTTCAGGTTGGCGACTGGAGTCAGTAAGTTCACTGGTGAGTCCAAGCCTGACACTTGGCTTGAGGATTACCGAGTGGCTGTACAGATTGGTGGTGGCAACGATGAAGTTGCCATGAAGCATCTCCCTTTGATGTTAGAGGGCTCGGCCAGAGCGTGGCTGAATCAGTTAGCGCCTGGTAGTATTTATACTTGGGAAGATCTTGCCCGATATTTGTTAGAACATTTGAAGGTACTTGCA
This sequence comes from Triticum aestivum, assembly GCF_018294505.1. Lineage (NCBI taxonomy): Eukaryota > Viridiplantae > Streptophyta > Magnoliopsida > Poales > Poaceae > Triticum > Triticum aestivum. Next base: position 397,265,154 of record NC_057800.1, on the reverse strand, counting down.
AACGACCAGCAGGGCTGACAGAATTATAGTGTTGCGTTCAGAAACCGAATGAAACTCTGAGAGATTATATCCAGAGGTGGATCACATTACACCATACAGTGGAGAATGTGTCAGATCACCAAGCAATTTGTGCCTTCAAAGAAGGCATTAAGTATCGGGAATTGAATCTGAAATTCGGTTGGACAGGAGATATGACTCTGAAATCCTTCCCTTAGATATCAAGTTCGAGGCAAAGAAAGCTATCAAGTCCCAAGCAATAGTGGATTTCCTCGCCGAGTGGATCGAACAGCAACTGCCGACTCAAGTTCACTCGGAGCACTGGACCATGTTCTTTGATGGTTCCAAGATGCTGAATGGTTCCGGTGCTGGGGTGGTACTAATATCCCCCCAAGGAGACAAGCTCAGATATGTCCTCCAGATTCACTTTGATTCCTCCAATAACGAAGCATAATATGAAGCACTCTTGTATGGGTTACGTATGGCCATCTCACTCGGCGTCCGTCGCCTCTTGGTCTATGGTGACTCAGATTTGGTAGTCAATCAAGTGATGAAGGAGTGGGACGTCAGAAGTCCAGCCATGACTGACTACTGCAACGCGGTGAGGAAGTTGGAGAAGAAGTTTGAGGGGTTAGAGCTCCATCACATACCCCGACTGAAAAATCAAGCAGCCGATGATTTAGAAAAGATAGGCTCCAAGAGAGAAGCCATTCCCAGTAATGTGTTCCTGGAACATATTCATGCACCTTCAGTTCAAGAAGATCCTTTCACCGAAGAGCTTCCACAGCCAAAGAGTGCCACAGATCCGACTGAAGTCGAGATCCCAGCCGTGGTCGACCTAATCATGGATATTTTGGTTATTACTCCTGACTGGACAGTGCCGTACATTGTGTATATCCTTAGGAAAGAACTCCTAGAGGATGACGAAGAGGCTCGACAGATCGCCCGTCAATCCAAAGCCTTTACTGTGATACGAGGGCAGCTATTCAGGGAAAGTATAACCGGAGTCAGCCAGAAATGCATAACCCCGGAAGAAGGTCTAGCGATCCTCAACGACATCCACTCGGGGACCTGTGGCCACCATGCATCCTCTAGGACCATTGTGGCTAAAGCATACCGAGCTGGATTTTATTGGCCACGAGCGAATGAAATGGCGAAAGATATAGTCGACAGATGTGAAGGCTGCCAGTTTTACTCCAATATGTCCCACAAACCTGCGTCAACCCTAAAGACCATTCCACTCGTCTGGCCCTTTGCTGTTTGGGGATTAGATATGGTTGGACCGCTGAGGACTGGTAGGAGCGGCTTCACTCACGTGCTTGTAGTAGTTGACAAGTTTACCAAGTGGATTGAAGCCAAGCCTATCAAGAATCTGGAAGCTAGTACTGCCGTCAGCTTCATCAGAGAATTGACATTCAGATACGGAGTTCCACACAGCATCATCACTGAATATGGATCAAACTTCGATTCAGATGAGTTCAGAGCCTTCTGCACCTCCCAAGGCACACGAGTCGACTATGCTTCAGTTGCCCATCCCCAGTCGGATGGACAAGCAGAGAGAGCAAATGGCCTGATTCTCAAAGGGTTGAAACCCCGACTGATGCGAGACCTCAAACATGCAGCGGGCGCCTGGGTTGATGAACTTCCATCAGTTCTTTGGGGATTGAGGACAACTCCCAATCGGTCGACTAGCCGAACTCCATTCCTCTTGGTCTATGGAGCTGAAGCTGTTCTACCGAGTGACTTACTTCATAATGCACCACGAGTCGAGCTCTTCTCTGAAGACGAAGCAGAACAAGCTCGGCAGGGCGCAGTCGACCTCCTAGAGGAGGAAAGAGAGATGGCCTTGATACGGTCGACCATTTATCAGCAAGACTTGCATCGATTTCACGCCAGAAATGTGAAAGGTCGATCCTTTCAAGAGGGAGACTTGGTTCTTCGAGTGGATCAGCAGAAACCACACAAGCTCGCTCCTGCTTGGGAAGGTCCATTCATTGTCACTAGAGTGCTCCACAATGGAGCATACCACCTTTACAATGTCGAGCATAAGAAGGACGAGCCATGGGCTTGGAATGCGGAGTTGCTCCGCCCCTTTTACACTTAAGTACCCATTCGAATAAAATGTAATAAGAAGTACCTTTGTAATTTGCTTATCAAAGACAAGAGCTTTACAGTCCTCTTAAACGATTGTTGTTGCTTTTATTTGCGTCTAAAATCCCCCAGTGGGTGACTTAGCTGCGAATCCGTTTCACCTAAGTTTAAAATAAAATCCTACCGAGTGGTGAGCAAGCCTCCCACTCGGAGGCTTAGCTACGAATCCGTTTCGCCTAAGTTTAAAAACAAATCCTACCGAGTGGTGAGCAACCCTTCCACTCAGGGGCTTAGCTACAGTCCAGTACTCGCCTAAGTTTGAAAAAGCCTACCGAGTGGTGAGCAAGCCTCCCACTCGGGGGCTTAGCTGCAGTCCAGTACTCGCCTAAGTTTAGAAAATCCTACCGAGTGGTGAGCAAGCCTCCCACTCGGGGGCTTAGCTGCAGTCCAGTACTCGTTTACATTTGAAAAATCCTACCGAGTGGTGAGCAAGCCTCCCACTCGGGGGCTTAGCTGTAGTCCAGTACTCGCCTAAGTTTGAAAAATCCTGCCGAGTGGTGAGCAAGCCTCCCACTCGGGGGCTTAGCTGCAGTCCAGTACTCGCCTAAGTCTGAAAAATCCTACTGAGTGGTGAGCAAGCCTCCCACTTGGGGGCTTAGCTGCAGTCCA